>NW_025214074.1:0-4214 GCF_004010195.1 Chiloscyllium plagiosum | reverse complement strand
ATTCGTCTGAAAAATAATTGTGCTTATTTCCCAAACTCTATTTTGACAGCGTTTGTTTTTCTTCCTTCTGTTCACCATTGCCTTCTATCAGTTTTGTTTCCCATATCAGTCGCTCAATATATTATTGTCCATGGTGGGTTCACACCCAGGAATGTAGTGCCAGCAATAGACTGCGGTCCTTTATCTTCTCAAGAGAGAGTTCCCAACTGTTCTGTTAACACTAAGTACTACAAAAATATCACTGGCAATTGAAACGGTCTTAAAATTATAAATAACTTTCTGTATCTCAAACAGGTAACAATATTCACGTCAAAATCTTTTGCAATGAATATCAACTTGTAACAATCTTCCACTGAAGAAAGCAATGAAGCAATCACATGGATTCTACCTGAGCCCATGGCTGCTCCATCAATTGGAGTCCAACTCAACCCATCTCCATCCAACTGGGTCCATTGGAACTCAACTGAGCTCAGCTCATGCAGCTTTCACACGCCTGAACTCACTCTGTTCCAGTTCAACATAACACCCAGGTGCAATGAGTCCACTTGCAAAGGAACGCAATGCTGTGGCACATTTAACAACAGTTATGTATTTGTCCAGATTGCCAAGTTGCTTAATTTGACCCAGTTGGACAGAGCTGCTGCCAATTTTGTGTTTTTCTGTTTGAGGTATGGATCCTGTGTTATAAATGCTGACAAATATTGAACAAGCTAATCAAAGTATCGGTGAAAAATGACATAATTTGTTGAAGGTTTTCTCTGACAATCATCTGGGCAAAGAACGCAAATTCAATCTGAAAACCAGCATTGATACTGTATGGTTCAGTGTTAGGGCAAAGAGTGGGAATGTTAACTCTTACCAACGAACATGACACAGTTGTTAAGGAAGTGATGAGGTAAATGAGCAGGGCATTTAAGGTTGGTTACAAAGTAAGAAAAGACGACTTTCCACTTGGTGGATCAACTGAAATTTTGACTTTTCGTACAAAATAACTGTTGGAACTGCCTTGTGTCATGGAAATGTCAGCTGTTGTAGTTTCTATAGAACAAGGACTGCAACATTTCACCAAGAAAACAGGTACATGTATCCACATGGGACAATCCATGTATAAATGTACAGAAACATTGAAGATGGTCAGAGCAGTGTCAGCCTTTCTCAATGCTGTTTGAAATGGAAAACAAATCCTGCTAAATTTCAGTTTGATAAATCCTTAGTTATACTTGATCTGTGTAAGTTCATCACTGTGTAAGGGACTGTTCCTCGGGAAGCTAGTACTGGCCTTTGGAGAATGTACAGTGCGGATTCAGCTGAATGACAGGAGGAGATAAAGGATGGGAATATGTGCATGGAAAGGGGGAAACAGGAACAGGAGTGTGGGCGGGGCAAACAGTCTTAAAATGTGAGACAAGTACATTGAAGGACTGCAATGATAAAGTACATCAATTATTCAGGTAGAGTGAGGATCTGGAAACCTTCCCCCCAATCACGAACCATGCTGGGAATGAATTGCATCATGCATTGTTAGCACGGACACAATTCTCTTGCACAAACAGACAAAGGGCGAGTGAGGAAAATTGAGCTGCACCATCTGACTGAATGATATGCTGTACCAGTGGGCTTCAGAATTCACCCTTTCTGGGTCTCTGAAAGTGGGGTCCAACTGTCCCTTTCAACAGGGTGTTTTCAGGGAGAGCAGAGGAGAGATGAGGGAGAGCTGTGAATTACTCAGTTATCTTGGTTTAGATTAGATTAGATTCCCTACAGTGAGGAAACAGACGCTTCAGCCCAACAAGTCCACACCGACCCTCTGAAGAGTAACCCACCCAGACCCATTTCCCTCTAACACTTCGAGCAATTTAGCATGGCCCTAACCTAACCTGCACATCTTTGGACTGTGGGAGGAAACCGGAGCACCCGGAGGAAACCCACGCAGACATGGGGAGAATGTACAAACTCCACAGTCGCCCGAGGCTGGGATCGAACCTGGGACCCTGGTCCTGTGAGGCAGTGCTAACCACTGAGCCACTGTGCCACCAGTCTGCTGCCCATCTCAACCATGTCTCCCCTCAGTCACCTCTGCTCCAAAGAAAGAAACCCACTCGGTCCAATTTCTCCACATAACTGAAACTCTGTCCATCCCAGACAACACGCTGGTAAATCTCCCTCTGTACCCTCTCCAGTGTAAACACACGCCTCCTATCATGTGGATTCCAGAACTGCACACAATACTCTCGCTGTGGTTTAACTGAAGTGCACTGGAAATCCAGCCCCATTATTCACCAAGTTCTCAAGAATGTGAGCAGTTGATGAAAGCACCACATTGCCCAATTGTGCACAAATATCCAATTTCCGTTCAAGGAATATGCACACCTGTTTTTTTCCGCATTATTGAGAAAATAACTATTGAATTGCAATCAAATTATTATGTGTTGAGACAAAATCAAATCAAGGAAACACAAATTAATAGCTCCATTTCAGATGTGTTGATTTTTTTTAGATTCTTTCAATGATAAACTAGGTTGTGGGGACACCAATTCTCAGTCTCCCGTTCACTGCTTGAAAATTTGTCATTTCTGTTTGTGTGGAAGTGATTTCCATTTGTCCCTTTTACCAGAGGATTTTCAGGGAGAGCAGAGGAATGCTGAGAGGGAGTGCAGAGCGAACTGAAACTCTGTCCAGCCCAGACAACACGCTGGTAAATCTCCCTCTGTACCCTCTCCAGTGTAAACACACCCCTCCTATCATGTGGATTCCAGACCTGCACACAATACTCTCGCTGTGGTCTAACTGAAGTGCACTGGAAATCCAGCCCCACTATTCACCAAGTTCTCAAGAATGTGAGCATTTGATGAAAGGACCATATTGCCCAATTGTGCACAAATATCCAATTTCCGTTCAAGGAATATGCACATCTGTGTTTTTCCGCATTATTGAGAAAATAACTATTGAATTGCAATCAAATTATTATGTGTTGAGACAAAATCAAATCAAGGAAACACAAATTAATAGCTCCATTTCAGATGTGTTGATTCTTTTTTTTAGATTCTTTCAATGATAAACGAGGTTGTGGGGACACCAATTCTCAGTCTCCCGTTCACTGCTTGAAAATTTGTCATTTCTGTTTGTGTGGAAGTGATTTCCATTTGTCCCTTTGAGCAGAGTGTTTTCAGGGCGAGCAGAGGAACGCTGAGAGGGAGTGCTGAGCTACCAGGGTGTCTTCATTCAGTTCTCCATGTAGAAAGGAGAGAGTGATAGGGATGCTCTGGCCCTTACACCTGTATTCTCCACACACTTGGCTGCACTGACCTGCCCAGGAAACAAACAAGAGATTGTCAATGTGCTGAGCTCTCCTGAACACACAACAACTGGTGCTGATTAAAAACCAATCAAATTGTATCTTGCCCTGAACATATCCTCTGCTTCACACACAAGCACAGATCCACGTGTAAATACACTTTCCTTCTGTTTCACACAGACAGATATACTCACACACGCACACAGACACACACACACAATCACAGAGACACAGACACATGTACACTCTCTCTCTCACACACACACACACACACACAAAGACACAGACACATATACACACTCATGCACGCTCTCTCTCACACAGAATCACATGCACACACACACACATTTACAGAGACACAGACACATGCACGCTCACTCTCTCTCTCACACACACACACACAAAGACACAGACTCATGCACGTGCTCTCTCACACAGAATTGCATGCACACAGGAACACGCAGACTCTCTCACACACGCAACAATTTTTTGAGACACTCTCTTGCTGTCCCAACAAGACAATAATGTATATAAAACTGTCAACATGCTCTACTAATTGTTTAATATTGAACCGATTTTACTACACAGTTTTGTTGGTTAAAGAGCAACATTTTGCTCCATTTGTGGTCCACAGATAATAATAAGCATGCCTCTACACTTAAGAGAGATGAAGACCCTTTCCCAAGATGCATCTCTTCAACAAGTGCCTAATATATAGACAACAGAGAAGAAAACCTATCTTCATTAGTACTGAATCATCCCAAATTCAAGTTTTTTAAAAATAATCTTTTGTCACCCTCCTTATAAATTGTTAACTTAATTCATTGATTTTACATCCTAGACAATTCATCTACTTTCACATTATCATTCCCATTGAAGGGACAGACCCTAACGCCATCTTTTTGAAACAGATAACAGA
>NW_025214073.1:3115-38848 GCF_004010195.1 Chiloscyllium plagiosum | reverse complement strand
GTTCAATAGTCCCAAAGTAATCCCCAACTTAAACCTCAACCACCTGGCCAGGCTCATTCCCCAGCATCAGGACAAAAAAGGCCCTTTCCTGAGTTGGACTGTTTACATACTGCTCAAAAAACCCTCCTGGCTGGTCCTTACAAACTCTACTCCATCCAGTCCTCTGAATCCCAGTCAATGTTGCGAACATAAAATCGCCTTTCACCACCACCATGTTGCTCCCACATCTTTCCATGATCTGTTTCCATATTTGTACTTTCATCTCACGCTTACTGTTGGGAGGCCCCAACATTGTTACTGCATCCTTCCTATTTCTGAGCTCTACCCTTATTGCCTTACTGTTTGAGTCCTCCATAGTGCACTCCTTCATCACAGCTTTGGTATCCTCTTTGACCTGTAATGCAACTCCTATACCCCTTTTAGCCCCCTGTTTATCCCACCTAAAGCATTGATATCCTGGGATATTTACTTGCAAATCATGCCCTTCCCTCAACCAAGTATCAGTAATAGCAATAATATCAACTCCAAGGTACTAATCCAAGCCCTGTGTTTATCTGCACATACAACACTTCTTGCATTAAAACAAATGCACCTCAGATAACCTGTCCCTTTGTGTTCATCATCTACTCCCTGCCGACTCTTCCCCTTACTCACGCTGACTTTATTATCTATTTCCTTACAGGCTGCAGTTGCTATTTCCTTAATATAGACCAACTTCCTTATTTGGTTCCCATCCCTCTACAACATTAGTTTAAACCCTCCGAAGCAGCATTAGCAAAAGTACCCCGAAGGACATTGTTTCCATTCCAGCTCAGGTGTAGGCTGTCCAATTTGTAATAGTGCCACCTCCCAAATAACCAGTCCCAACGTCCCAAAAATCTGAAGGCCTCCCTCCTGCACCATCTCTCAAGCAATTCTATTCTTTCATTTCTACTCTGACTAGTATGTGGCATTAGTAGCAATCCTGAGATTACACCTCTGAGGTCCTACTTCTTAACTTGACTCCTAACTCTCTAAATTCTGTTTGTAGGAGCTCATCCTGATTTTTTAAACCTATATTATTGGTGCCTTCATGCACCATGAAAACTGGATATTCATCCTTCCCCTTCAGAATGTTGTGCAGTCGATCCGAAGCATTACTGTCCCTTGCACCTGGAAGGCAACATGCCATTCTGGAGTCTTGACTTCGAACAGAAAAATGCTTATCTACTCCTTTTACAATTGAATCCCCTATGACTTATCCCTTCCAGTATTTTTCCCGCCCTTCTGAACAGCAGGGCCAACCATGGTGCTTTTAACGGGGCTACTGCTGTCTTCTCCTGGTGAGCAATCTCTACAAACAGGATCCAAAACAGTATACCTGCTAAGGAGGGAGGTGACCGCAGGGGACACCTGCAGTGCCTTCCTGCTCTTTCTCTGCTTTTGGTCACCAATTCCCCTTTCTCCTTCAGCAATCCTAATCTGTGATGTGATCAGTTCACTGAATGTGCTATCTAAAGCCTCCTCCGCATTGTGTGTGCTCCAAGGTGAGTCCATCCGCCGCTGCAGAGCCATCATCCCGTCTATGCGTTCTTCATAAGAAGTGTCTTTGGTGCGAGGATCAGGGATGTCTCCAAGCATGCTCATGGCATACTGAAGGGGAGGTTGAACAGCCAGCGGCTGTGGTACATATTGGTACCAATGACATTGGCAGGAAACGTGACAAAATCCTGCAAGGAGAGTGCAGGGATATGGACACACGTCCTGCACGAGAACAGGGACAGCAGCTGAGTTCCCACATTGAGCAAGTGGGGAATAATATAGCTCTGAGATCACCTGTCACTTTTAATCTAAAGCTTAACTTGGTCTTATATACGGAAAAGGAAAAGGTTTTCTTAAACCAATCACAGGAATTAAAAAAAAAAGAGAAGCACCTTATCAACACAGTACAGAGTTCTTTTGCTTTGGTTAGATGAAGAGTTCGGGGTGGGAGACATTACACGTGTAGTGTCTCTCGTTCAAACGCTGTCCAAATATGTCAGATCACTTACCCTCCCAGCTCACAATTCGTCCTCTCCCACTTCGCTCCTCGGTCTCACTGCTGCTGCAAATGGAGGCCTGATGCTCGAGATAAGTCCGTTTTTAGTGGAAAATTAACCTTCCCAGCAACCCCCAGGTCCCAGCCCCTCCCCCCCTCCCCCACCACTCTCTCTAACTCCTCCAAAAAGATAATGCACAAAATATGCAAACATGTCTTTTATTCATGGATTGGTAAAGTGAACAAATGACAATCACGGACCTAACAAAAATAATTTAATGGATATTTGCTGTGATTCTTGAATGACCAAATATTTGGATTTTTATTGAGGAAATAAATTTAGGTTTTTTTTTCAGATCTGAGTTGGATACATTTTGATCAGTATGTGATCATCATTGGTGACAAAACCAGAAGTTGCTGGGAATGCTCAGAAGTACTGGCAATATCTGTGGTGCGAAAGCAGAATCAATATATGGTAGGAGACTGGCTCTGGCCAGGTTACTACGCTCATAGTGTTCAGGGATGTGGTGGTTAGGTGTATTAGTCAGGGGTAAGTGTAGAGTATGAGAATAGGCTAATGGGTTGGGTGGGTTACTCTTTGAAGGGTCAGTGTGAGCATATTGGGCCAAATGGCCTATTTCCACAATATATGCATTCTTCATAAAAAGTGTCTTTGGTGCGAGGATCAGGGATGTCTCCGCGAATGCTCAGGGCATACTGAAGGGGAGGGTTTACAGCCAGTGGCACACATTGGTATCAATAACATTGGCAGGAAATGTGACAAGATCCTGCAAAGAGAGTGCAGGGAGATTGGCCTGAGTGGAAACGCAGGATATCCAGGGTTGTGATCTTGGGTTACTCCTCGTGCTAGGTGGAAGTGAGATAAGAAAGATGAAGAGAGAAAACTTTAATATGTGGTTGAAGAACTGGTTCAGGAAGAGGGTTTCAGATTTATGGCTCGTTGGGATTTTGTCCAGGGCAGGTGGGACCTGTAATAAAGGACAGGGTCCATTTTAACTGGAGAGACACCAACATCCTGGCAGGGAGGTTTGATGATGCATCTTGGGTGGAGTTAAATGAATAATGCAGGAGACTGAAAACCAGAGCAGCAGGACAGCAAGTGAGCTGAAATTAGAGTTTAATAGAATAGACAGGCAGGGCCAGTCTAACGAATATGCTGAGGAAAATAACTATAGCAATTTTAAAAATGTGAGTGGAAATGATAGGTTCAGTATTATCGGAGATCAAAAAATAAGAATGGAGTGTGTGGAGTGCGCCAAAAGTATTAAAGGAGATAAAACAATCCAATATAACTTATGTAAATATCTTGTACCTAAATGCATGGAATATTTGGAAAAAATGATAGCACAAACAGAGTTAAAAAGATACGGCCTGGTGGAGCTTACAGAAAGGTGGTTACAGGAAGGTCAGTGTTGGGAAGTGAAATGTCCAAGGGTACTCATTACTCAGACAAGAACGTACAGCGGGTTTAGTTGCTGCATTGATTAGAATGATATCAAGGCTGCATTAAAAATGACATTAGCACGAGGGACCAAAATGACAAATCAGTTTGGATCAAATAAAGCACATGGAAACAAAACTGCTTCTAGGAGTAATTTCATGCCACAATACTCCCATCCTCCAAACATACTTTCAAAAACCAGGGAATAACAATGGCTTGTGAGAAGGGCACAAGAGTGAGCAATCTGTGTATGCATATTGGCTTAATTAATCAATTTGGCAAGGGTAGCCTCAAAATAACGATGCGCAGAACGTATGAGGGATTATTTCTTAGAACAACAAACCAGAAAACTGGCTTTTAGATTTGGTGTGAATAATGAGGAAGGAGTGATAAATCATCTTGTAGTAGAGGATCCTCTGAAAGAGTGACCATAACATGCTGGAGTTTCACATTCAGGTTCAAATATACAAGGGTTTTAGTATCAGGCAGTGATAATTATGTGGAAGGATTGGCCTGAGTGGACTCGAAAAAATAACATTGAAGGGCAGAACATTTGAAGAACAATGGCACATACTTTGGAAGATAGTAAAAACACATCAATTAAAGTTTATTCCTGAGTGGAAGAGGAATCGTGAAAAAGGATAAAACTTCATTCATACCTTAACAAAGAAGACTATGATAAGATGAAAGTGATGTCCTCGTGGTATTATCGCCAACTGCTGATTCAGCGATCAAGCTAATATTCTAGGAACTCAGATTCAAATGCAGCCACTGCAAATGCTGGAATCTAAATTCAACATAAGTCTGCAATTAAGCTTTACAGATTAATGGTGAGATCAAGTTCACTTCAAAATTATATCTCCTCCGTATTGAGCACTCGAGTAAGGGGAAGAGCTGGTCTCTGTTCAAATGTCCATAAACTTCATGCTCTTAAATGCCTCAATCAGGAATCCCTCTCAACCTCCTCTGCTTCAAAAACATCTAACCCCTCATCATAGTTTGAGTACTCTCTCTTGTCTTGTTACTTCTGAAATGTATCACCTCACATTAATCAGTCAAATCTCATCAGCCATTGATCTAGCCACCTGAACAAACCATTTATATCATCTTTAAACTAGCATGTTCCTCCTCATCATCATTTATGAAGCTCACAGATAAGACTTGTCTTATTTCTCCTGTTCTTCAGATGTTGTTCAAAGGAGAAGAATTAAGAATTACAGTCTCTTATTCTTCCTATTTTTGGTGAATTTACAGCGTGATGCAGTTAAGGTCTTTTTATGAGAGAGCCACAGATTATTTTTGGACATGTAGCTGAATTCTTTTTTTATACTATTCTTCACTGTATGTTTTATTCATAATGCTTGCATGTGTTTAATATTGGACTAGGTCGGGCTTACTTCGTCTGCAACATTTGTATTTTACGTGGACCTGGATAATGTTCTTTGTAACATTCCCTGCAATGCTCAGAGCTGAAGGAATTTTTCATCTGCAGGATGGATACAGGCTCATATGATTGCTTGAAAGAGCTGGAGAGATGAGGATAAACACTTAATTAAATGCTGCACATATACACATGGTAGGAGATCAAATCATATCGCCAAGTCTATCTTGCATTTGAAACAAATTATTAGAACATATGCCCACTCTTCTTTAAATTGTTAAAAAAAGGTTTTAATACGTGTTCTTAGAGCAGTATGGATCTTACAGCCGCTCGTGGGATTGCAAGCATAGTTAAAGATTAATTATAGTTTTCTATTCCATTTAATGTAGTTCATATAGTTTATAAATATGAGATTATTTTTCCATTTTGTTTTATAAAAATTCAAAACCAAAAAAAAACAAGAAAAAAAATATTTTTTTCAAACGAACATTGTTTTAACGAGCTTTTCAAAGGGGGGGGGTCTACAAAACAAACTAGAAAAGTCTACATATGTTTCAAAAGTCTTCTTCTTTGTTTTAAATGCAAAAGTTTTTTTTGTTTCAAAAACTATGTTTAAATAGGAAGATGTGCCTTTATTCTGGAGAGCCCTACACGCGTTCAGCTCTGGAGAAGATTTTTTTCTTCGAGAAATTTATTGAAGAGGAATAATTTTGTTGAATTAGTTTTCCAAATGGTTGATTTTATTTATTTTTTATATGTTTGATATGTATACGGATATATTTTCTATTTTAATGTCATGGAAAATTCTGTTTAAAAGCATAATAATATTAAGGCCATATATATAAGGTAGAGCAGGAGATAGGTGGAAGTTATTATCCAGCAAAATCAGTCAGATAGATGGGTGACTGTCAGGACATGTAAGAAGGTAGTTCAAAAAATCTCCGGTGGCTATTCCTCTATCAAACAGATGTTCAGTATTTGGAACTGTTTAAGGGGGTAGTCTCTCTGAGGAAAATTGAAGACCCATCGGTTATTGGACTGTTGGAAAAATTCTTATGTTAGGCAGCGTTTGAGAAGATTTTGTATAATTATTGCGATAGGGTCTCTCCTGTCAGGGGCATAAACAGGAGATTCTGTGGCAGTGAGCGAAAATTTTGGATAGTTTATTGTTCACCCGGTACTAGGATTAAGAACGTCTCAGAAAGTCTCAAGTAGATTGTTAAAGGTGTGTTTTAGAAGCCAGAAATTACTGTATATATTGGTATGAATGACATTTTTATGGAAAAGATTAAAACAGTTCGGAGTGAATTAAAGAGGTGCTGTAGAGGATTAAAAATAGTAATTACTGGTTTGCTCCCAATGGCAAATGCAAGCATGGAAGTGGAAAAAAAGGTTAAAGGAGAAAAATCAATGGCATGAAGGGCTGCTGTGTTGTTGACGGATTCAGATTTTTGGGACATTGGAATGTCTTTAGGAATAGAAACGGCCTGTTCCAAAAGGATTGGTCTAATCTAAAGGGGAAAACCACCGATATCTTATCAGGGAGATTTGCTCGCGCTATAAAGGCAGACTTTATATTGGCAGACAAGGCAAGTGGAGGTACTCTCAGTAGCAGTGTAAATGGTAGGATGGATGGAGAAATCTCTGAATATGATGAGAACATGCCAGTTAGAAAAGAAAGATGAGAGAATCAGAGTATATCGTAATTCTGAAGAACTAAAATGCATTTACTTCAGTGCAATGGGTTTTACAGGGAAGGCTGATCTACTCAGCGCACGTTTCAGGGATTGGGACATCATAGCTATTATAGGAACTTGGGTGAAAGATGTTCAAGCTCTTTTAATAAGAACAGGCAAGGCGGTAAAAGAGGAGGAAGTGTGGCCTTTTTTAGCCAAGGATAGTATAACGCTGGCTCTGAGAGCTTTTGCTGAGTTAGTGTGGGCTGAGGTTAGAAACAGGAGAGGAGAGGTCACACTGCTTGGAGTTTTTTATAGCCTCCACAGAGTTCCAGGGAGGTGGAAAAGAGGATTAGCAAAATTATTCTGGGTAGGAGTGAAAGGAACAGGGTGGTCATTATCGGGGACTTTAACTTCCCTAACATTGACTGGAAATGCTATAACTCTAGTATGTTGGATGGATCAGTTATTGTCCAATGTGTACAGGAGGGTTTCCTGACACAGTATGTCGAAGGGCCGACAAGAGGGGAGGCCACAATGGATCTGGTGCTTGGCAGTGAGCCAGGCCAAGTGTTTGATTTAGTTGTAGTTGAACACTTTAGAGAGAGTGACCATAATTCAGTTATGTTTAGTTCAGCGATTGAACCGGATAGGTACATGCCACATGTCAAGTGTTATCGATGGGATAAGGGCAATTATAATGCGAATAGGCAAGAATTAGAAGGTAAAGAATGGGGTAGCAAAATACAGGGGATGCAGACAGTGGAAATGTGCAGCTGGCTTCAGGAACAGTTATTGTGTGTCCTTGATAGATATGTCCCCGTCATACAGGGAAGAAGTGATAAGGTAAGGAACCGTGGTTTACAACAGAAATTGCATCTTTTGTTAAGAAGAAGGAGCCTTATGTGTTGATGAGGCAAGGTGGTTCAGATGGAGAGTTACAGATCATCGAAGAAGGATTTAAAGAGAGAGTTAAGAAGAGAATAGAGAGGACACTAGCAGTCTTTAGCAAATAGAATAGAGGAGAACCCTAAAGCTTTCTAGAGGTATGTGAGGAATAAAAGGATGGTTAGGGTAGGAATATGGCCAGTCAAAGACAGGAGCGGGAAGTTGAGTGTGGACCTTGTGGAGATCAGAGAGTTGCTAATTGAACATTTCTCATCGGTTTTCACTCAGGAAAAAGAGAATATTGCAGAGAAGAAGAATGAAGTACGAGATATTAGACTAGAAAGGATCAAGGTTAGAAACGAACAGGTGTTATCAATTCTGGAAGGAGTGAAAGTAGAGAAACCCCCGGACCGAATGGGATTTATCCAAGGATTCTCTGGGAAGCTAGGGAGGAGATAGCAGAGCCTTTGGCTTTGATATTTGCATCATCATTGTCTACAGGTTTAGTACGAGGACTGGAGGATTGCAAATGTTGTGCCCTTGTTCAAGTAGAGATGACCCAAGCAACTATAGACCAGTGAACCTTGCTTCTGTTGTAGGAAATGTTTTGTTAAAGGATTATAAGCGATAAGATTTATAATCATCTAGCAAGCAACAATTTGATTTCAGATAGTCAATATGGTTTCATCAAAAGCAGGTCATGTCTCACAAATCTCATTGATTTTTTTTGAGAAGGTGACCAAGCATGTAGGTGAGGGTAGGGCAGTTGACGTGGTATACATGGACTTCACTAAAGCCTTGATAACGTTCCACATAGTAGGCTGTTGGAGAAAATGCAGGGGCGTGGAATTGACGGCGATGTAACACTTTGGATTTGAAACTAGCTTTCTGAAAGAAGGCAGCGAGTGGTGATTGATGGAAAATATTCAGCCTGGAGTCCGGTTACTAGTGGTGTGCCACAAGAGTCTGATTTGGGACCACTAATGTTTGTCATTTTTATAAATGACTTAAATGCAGGCACAGGTGAATGAATTAGTAAATTTGCAGACGACACTAAAGTCGGTGAAGTTGTGGGCAGTTTGGAAGAATGTTACAGGTTGCAGGGGACTTGGATAAACAGCAGAATTGGGCTGAGTGGTGGCAAATGGAGTTCAATCCAGCTAAATGTGAGGTGATGCACTTTGGGAAGAATAACAGAAAGGCAGAGGACTGGGTTAATGGAAAGATTCTTGGTAGTGTGGATGTGCGGAGTGATCTTGGAGTCCATGTAAATAGATCCCTGAAAGTTGCCACCCAGGTTGATAGTGCTGTTAAGGTGGCATACGGTTTGTTAGGTTTCATTCGTAGAGGGATTGAGTTCCGGAGCTACAATATCATGCTGCAACTATACAGAACTCTGGTGCGGCCATGCTGGGAATATTGCGTACAGTTCTGGTAGCCCCATTACAAAAAGGATGTGGAAGCATTGGAAAATGTGGAGAGGAGATGAACCAGGATGCTGCCTAGTCTGGAGGGAAGGTCGTATGAGGAAAGGCTGAGAGACTTGGGTCTGTTCTCATTGGAAAGAAGAAGGCTAAGAGGGAATTTGTTAGAGACATGCAAGATGATCAGAGGATGAGATGGGTAGACAGTTAAAGTCTTTTTGCTAGGATGTTGACGTCAGCATATACGAGGGGGCATAGCTACAAATTGAGGGGTGATAGATTTCAGACAGATGTCAGAGACAGGTTCATTTCACAGAGCGATGTAAAGACTTGGAATGCCGTATCTGCTAATGTAGTCAACTCAGCCACATTAGGGGTATTTAAATCATCCTTAGATAAGCACATGGATGATTTTGGGATAGTGTAGGGAACGAGCTGAGAATACTTCAAAGGTCGGCGCATCATACAGGACCTAAGGGCCGATTCTACGCTGTATTGTTCTATGTTCTATGCATTTTGTTTTAAGAGTGGTAATTCCATCTTCCAGGTGTTAGATGCTACAGAAAGGACAGAAAAGGAGACATGGGGTGGAGGAGCAGTGGGTGGGCAGGGCTGGCAATTTTGATTAAGGAATAAATTATTGCTCTAACTAGGGGAGATATTACAAAAATGCGTTCAGTTAAAATATACGGGTAGAAATTTAAGATAAGAGACTGTGCGACATGCTCGTTTGTGACAAATCGTCCAGTGCAAATATATTGGTAGACATTAAAAGTCAGAAAGAAAAGAACACGTTGATGGAATTGTACTCTATGCTCCCCAATAAGTAAGGAAGAAATTAAGAACAAATATGTGGGGAGATCTCAGATATATGTAAACGTAATAAGATTATAATAATGGGCGGTTTTAAATTTCCAAACCTTGACTGTTACTACCTTCGTGTTAAAGGTTTGGACGATGAAGAATTTGTCAAATGTGTTCAAGAAAATTTTGTTTATCAATATGTGGTTGCTCCTACTAGAGAAGGAACAAAACTAGACGTTATTTTGTGCAATATCAGGGCAAGTGACTGAAGTAAAAGTGGGAGAATATGATGGCTGTTGCGATCATAACTCTATTCATTTCAGAATGGTTATGGAAAAGGATAAGTCTTCCATTAATATTATATTTTTAATTGGAGTACCATAAACTTTAATGGCATGAGACAAGGACATTCCAAGTATGATTGAAGGAGATTGTTAGCAGGTGAAGAGAACGTGTAACTAGTGGAAGACATTCAAAGGTATGATGATGAGAACTGAGAGGCATTATGTTCTTGTTAGAGTGAAGGGTAAGTCTGGTAAGATTAAGGAACAACGGATGACTAAAGGTATTGAGGCTCTGCTCAAGAATAAAAGAAAATCTTAATTTAGATATAGACAACTTTAATCAATCGAATCTCTTAAACTATATAAAGCGTGTTGGACATTACTTAGAGAGAAATGAGGAAAGCAAAAAGGGGACATGATATAGCATGGGCAGATAGGTTCAGAATAAACTAAAGATATTGTACAAATACATTAAGAGCAAGAAGGTAACAATGGAGAGGGTAAGGCCTCTTAATGATTAAGGAGGACATCTTTGCATGGTATCACAACAGATGGGGAATAAAATCATTTCGTTCCCAGTGCATCAGACAGCGGCAAACATACACTATTGTCTTCACCTCGCAATCATCCAGATTGAACTCTATCTGCTATTTGGCAGCCTATTGACCCATTTGATCAAGATCCTTTTGTAATCTTAGAAAAGCTTCTTCACTGTCCACTGTGCCACCAGTTTTGGTGTCATCCGCAAACTTACTAAACATGTTTTTTTCATATCCTCATCCAAATCATTTACATGAATGAACCAACAATGAAAACCCAGAATGAACCTGTGTGGAACAATGCTGGTCACATGCCTCAGTCTGAAAAGTAACCCACCATTATTCTCTGTGACCTGTTATGATGCCAATTGAAAGTGTTGGAGATAAAGTCAGCAGTTCTGGCAGCATTGGAACAGAGAGAAACAAAATTAACTACCTTGAGTTCAGTATGACTTGCTCAGAACAGGTTCGTATCAGCCTCAATCTGTTAACATTGTTTATCTCCTGTCTTATCCTGCCTTATCTGTTGCACTTCTCTACCATTTTGTGCTTTTATGTTTGATTTCCATTATCGCTAATGTGTTGCTTTTCAAGATGGGTCTCGATGTTATATTTGAACAATTTGCTCCATTCCTGTTCCCGTGACTTGTGCCGGTGACACTCGTATTAAACTGGACTCTGTTTTGTTCTTCAAGATCCAAAAATAACTTTTTTTGGCAAGGTCCACTTAAATGCGCGAATCTCAACCCATTTATTTTGATTTGAAAGACATTTTAGAGATAGCTACACTTTATGAAACTAAAAATGTGTTGCTGGAAAAGCGCAGCAGGTCGGCAGTATCAAAGGAGCAGGAGAATTGACGTTTCAGGCATAAGCCCTTTTCCAGCAACACAATCTTAAGCTCTGATCTCCAGCATCTGCAGTCCTCACTTCCACCCTTTATGAAACAACAGGAATAGATTATTGATGATAACATCATTTGTGTCCTTTATTAATAAGCTTGTCCCCACATGCTGTGAAAGCCTTTAAATACATTTCGCAGATTAATTACAGCAAAGGTGGTGCTCACTCAGCCTATTATCTCAATACCAGTTCGGAATGAGCAATATACCAACTATTATTATGTTGTAACACCCTGTAACCCCACTCATGGTGTTATGTGTCTGTTTTTAATTCTGAATATCCTGTTCAGATAAACAATCTTATCAACCTGCATAGCCTATTATTGAATACTCTATCTGTAAATTATAATTCCATCCATCACATTTAAAATTGCCTTTTCTATTCACATTGTCGTTCAGCATTCCATCACCCAAATGTCATCTGTTCTATCACTCTGCATTGCATTTCATTCCATTTGTGAGAAAGAGTGAGGGTTGATTGGGAGATGTTACTGTACTCCCCTCAAGTCTGCTCAGCTACTGGTTCCAGTCCTTTCTGCCTCCCAGCTAATATCAGATTCGTTTCATCCCTGACGCATTAATCATTGGGTTTCAATGAACAAGGTTGTTGTACATTTTTAAGGACAAGGCCAGACCCCTCAAATATTTTGAAGCACGTAACCCAGACCGTAACTGTGGTATTTGAAGGTAAGTGTACAATGCATATTCAATGAGGGAATTAGCTGGTCACACTGCCGAGTTTTAAACAAACAGCATGTATTTACGAAATTACAGAATGAAACAAAATGAACTGAAAACAGAATACCGAACAACTCATCCTATCCGAACCCGACAGGTTATCCCCACTTAAGGATGCTGTTCCAAAGTACATGCAACAATCCCAAAAAACAAACCCCTTAAAGTAAAGAGGAAAAATGACTCAAAATGCTTACATGTTACAAAAGAGGAAGGGCAGAAGGAGAGGGATAGCGTCCAGTTTCAACAGTGACCCTGACTCAACTAACCCCTGAACTGAACTGACCTGCACAACTAGAGAGCTGGCGACGCGCACTTCATTGTATCAGTTTTACTTTGAAGACTTGAAAGCATACTGCCTGAGGAAATATCTGTTAGGTATAAACAAAACGGTCCCCAGTGAAACATTCAAAATTCAGGCATGTTGGAAACTTGGATCATTTAGAACGTCTCTGGGAAAAGAAAATCAAGGACAACAAAACCTTGTAAAGGGACGGCTTTATGACAACATTTCACATTTGGCTTTGGATTGAATTCAAAAAATGTAAGACTTACTGAATGAAGCCAATAAAGTCTATTAATGTGTTTGTGAATTTATATAAAAACAGTGCAGAAACGCATTGTGTGTTGAAGATGTAAAATTGCCTTATTAGTGCAACGAGAGAAATGCCCAGGCAAATCCACACTTCTTGTGTATTGGAGTGCAAATTTGCCCACTGAAAATCTATTGGTTAGTGCCTGTTCTAGTCGAGGAGAGATCAGCACCGTAACAACGTCTTGATTGTGTTTTTTAGGTGGGGGCAGGGATGTGGGGTTCAGGTGGTTACAGTATTGCAAACAAACAACACAGCAGAATTATCTAGTCTGCACTAAGAAAACATCCATAATTCTCCCTCACAACTGACTTCATAAGAACAATTCATGATGGGACATGCGACCAATTGCCAGTGATGTCAGCATTCAATCCAGTTCAGTTACCATACCTAAAGGGGTTAACTAGAACTGTTTGTTCAGTGACTATGATTGATGTCAGTCTGCACAGATTCTAATTATGTCACTGCAGGATTTCCCTCTCCTATTAGTAAGGGTATTCTTTCAATGTGTATCGAGACTAACAGTGATCAACAGCTATAGAGACAGGGAGAGGAGAGATCAGAATCTGAGAACCATACACAGGAATTTTACAATAATGGATCAGAATCTGCGAACATTAGACTGGAATGTTACAACAATGGATCAGAATCTGCGAACATTAGACTGGAAAGTTACAACAATGGACAGGAGTTTATCCTGGGGTCTTCACTATCTCTCCGCGCCTTGGACAACATTACCGTGGTGGATATTAGGTGTACTGATGATTATTCAGGCAGGTTACTATCCAGTGCTCGCTACTGTTGGTGTTCCTGGTAAGTCTCCCTATCTCTATCCAAGTATTAATCTCATAAACCATGGTGAACTTCATTGCTATTTCTGTTATCTATATTTTGCAAATACGGAAACTTCTGTTTTCAGTTTCAATTGCAAACTCTACTCATCACCAGAATTCCACCACTGCCCCCCATCCCCACCCCAACCTCCATTCTCACAAACATCTGAGAACAAGAATGTTCACAATAATGATTTCCCATTTTGCCCTGAATTGTTTTATGTCCTGGTTCTCTCCATCACCAAACCTATCCACTACCCGCTCCATAATATCCCCAGTCCCCATCTTGGTTTCAGTGCTGTTACTAAATAAACTATTATCTCTGCCTTCGTAACATTCCGATTTCATGTTTCCAGCTCTCTTCTAAGCACTCTGTCAGTTGCAAATATTTCCATTACAACCTTGTTCGAGTCTCTGAAGCAAATTCTTGATACCGAAGCTGTGTTAGAATAGTAATGTTGCTGGCCATGTAACTCAGAGGCACAGGCTATTACACGAAAGGCACTGTTTCACATCCTACCACAGATGATGTCAGAACGTGAATCCAAATGACAGAAATTGGAAATAAAAGCGAATTTCATTAATATCAACCATAACAGCACCAGCACTTTATCAATAGTTTATCTATCTCAATGATCTCCTTTGGTAAAGAAATCCAGCATTATTACCTGGTCTGGCTGAAGACTGACATCAGACCAACAGCAATGTGTTTGGTTGTATAATGTCTGAAAGAGTGACCTCACAGTAAAGGGTATTTAGTGAGGTCAACAAATGATACCCCTGTCAGTGATCCGGACATCCCATGTAATAACACCATTAAAGGTTAAATAACACAAAGAACGATGCTCGAGATTGGAAACAAAAAGAAAGTGAAAGTGCCAAAAAAACTGAGCAGATTTGGAAGCCTTGGGTCTGGGGAAAAACAGAATTGGCATTTTGAGTCCAATGTCCACACATCAGAATGGAACACAGCTGGGAAATAGTGTAATTGATGTTGGTGACAGTGATATCTGTTGTGAAGGGGAGAAGGACTGTGTTGAATAGATTGAGAAAGAGAGAGAGAGAAAGAAGCAAACAAAGGGATTGTTGATGATCAGCTGATACGGAAATAAAAAAAACGAGATTAATCTTATTTATTTTTCTCCTGTTCCCATATTGCTGAAAATCCTGACCATGTAGGATATGCATCAAAGTCACTGTTTAAAGTGAGTTACGTCCTTTTGTCTGTCTTCACTGAGTGTGATAATCAACTTTTATTCATTAATGGATGCAGAGACAGTATTTAATTCACTTTCTTCATTGTCCTTGACAAGATGTTAACACTGGTCAACATGAACCAGTGTCTGTGGGCTGTGAGTAGTCAGTGCTTACATTTCTTTGAGAGTCTATAGTGAGTGATATAACTGGGTGGCTGGCTTGGCCATTTAAACCGGAAACTGAGTGTTAACCACATTGCTGTGGGTCTGGAGTTACACGTTGGCCTGACCAGGTGAAGATGGCAGATTTCCTTCCCTGAAGGGAATGAGGGTGCCAGGTACGACAATTAACAATGTTTTCATTGTTTTATTTGATTCTTACTTTCTGATATTCTATTGAATTCAAATTCCAACATTTGCTGTGGTGAGATTCGAATCCTGGGTCTGGGTCATCACCTGGGTCCCGGGATTAATATTCCAGAAACATTACAGCTCGGCTATCACCTCCTCAGCATCTCCAACCGTCTCCACTGGCAATAGTGATATTGCCGTTGGTGTGGCTTTGCTTCATAAGGCAAATAAATGAATTGACAAAACATACCATCCTTCTCATTTTGTATTTATGAGAAGGCGAGAAAGTGGGAAGTGCTCTTGGTGAGAAGGAGCCGGATGTCTTTGGTCATCAGTCACTGACAGAATTCATACGGAGCGGTAAGTAATCAGCACAGTAAATGTGTGGTGTCCTTCATGCAAAGTGATTAAAGTATAAGAGTGAAGACACCTTCCTGCAGTTGTAGAGTGTTATTGAGACATTACGTTGGTCACTGTGAACAAATTTTCTCTCCATTATAATGAATGATCTCCTTGCTACAGAGAGACAGTGCAAAGGAGTTACATCACACTAATCCCTGCAGTGATGGTACCATGAGGAGAGTGTGAAGGAAATGTCTGTTTAAAGTGGTTGCATTAAAACTTGAGCATTATGGACCAACATTCATTATTTCCAAAACAAATATAACATGTTTTCCGCGATACATGTCTTTACATTTAGACAATATATAGATAGGAAAGGTTTAGAAGGATATGGGCCAGGTGCAGGGAAACGGGGTGAGCATGAATGGACATTTTGGTCCACATGAACCAGTTTGGGGTAAAGGGCCTGTCTCCATGCTGTAGGATTCTATGAACCTATGATAGTTTATGTCGCTCTGTGAAGCCCCCATGTTGGTTGCCAGAAGCTCCAGGTTCTGAATGAATTCTTATCGTCTCAAAGTGCAGTAGATGTGTGCCCCTGTATTGAACGTGATATTGTTCACAAATCTGTCAGCAGCCATCCTCTGATACTGTTAACCATTCCCACCAGCTTCTGACCTCCATACAGAACACTAGCCAGTCTTCTCTATCACAAAGCTAGTCTTTTTTATATATAAAAGGTGTTCGTTGGCTCAAGGAGACAGTGTCCTTGTCTTTTTTCAGAGGGGCAATAAAATAGGACCCGACTCCGGTCAGTCTGGTTTGGTACATAGATGAAAAGGATTTCCAGAGGCCTTCTGTTTATATGTAAACAGAAGAGACTTCAGGCCAAATTGGTTATGCCTTTGAAGTGACCGAGATAACGAAAGAGGAGTGGTCAGCTCTTTCAGCTGAACTCGCTGAGCTGAGCGGAGCTGAGCAATTTTCAGTTTTGTCTTGAAATGGGAGGTTCAACAGGGAGCTGTGTGGAAACTCTCTCTCTTTTCTGCTCTTCAACTTCAAACTGTAAGCATGTGTTCCGTTTCTACTGGGTTTTAAAGGAAATTTGCTTATTGGGACTGTTGTGTGTATTCTGAACAGTATAATTAAGTCTAGCTGGTTAGGTTGAATTTTGTTGGGGTTCTTTATTCTGTTCTTTGTGTTTCATTGTGTAATTTTGTGAATATAAAGGTTTTGTCTGTTTTAAAATCTAGTATACAACCTAGCTATCTTACTCCGGGTAATTTTCATTGAAACTTACCAAAACAAGTTGCAAAGTTATGCTCTTAGCTGCCTGCTTAATAATGTTTGAATGGTCTAGTCGACTCCTTAACATATTGGGGACTCTTTGTGGGATTTTTAAACAGCGAGTGGTAGGTGCTAGTGTCTTTATTTCGGGTATTGGTTTCGTTGAGTAGACAAAGCTTGGGATAGTAATTGGTTCGTTCACTCGCCAAAAGTTTTCTGGATGTGGGCGCAGTGACTTTGGAAGTTTTACAATAGGTGAATGAGACAAAGCTGCAAGATTTAGCAGATAAGCTGAAATTGGAACTGACTGCTTCTGTGAGGAAAGGAGAGATAATTACAGCAGGAGATAATCAGTTAAACTTGCTGAAGAAACCATCAGAATCTACAGAGCTAGCAAGAATTCAATTGCAAATGAAGCAGCATGTGTTAGCGGTGAGGGATAAGGAAAGGGCAGCAAAAATGAAACAGTTTGAATTACGATTAAAAGCAGAAGAGGGGGATAAAGAGAGAGCAGCAGAACAGAGAAAAAAGAGAACAGCAGAAGAGAGACAAAAAAGAGAGTATCAGAGGAGAAAGAGAGAGTTTTTGAAAAGCAAAAAAAAACTGACACTTAAAAAGAAAAGTCAGCGTAAAAGTCTGGAGTTAAAGGCTGAGGTTATACTTAGCTTAAAAATGTGTTGCTGGAAAAGCGCAGCAGGTCAGGCAGCATCCAAGGAGAAGGAGAATCGACGTTTCGGGCATAAGTCCTTCTTCTTATGCCCGAAACGTCGATTCTCCTTCTCCTTGGATGCTGCCTGAGCTGCTGCGCTTTTCCAGCAACACATTTTTAAGCTCTGATCTCCAGCATCTGCAGTCCTCACTTTCTCCTGAGGTTATACTTAGTCAGGAAGAGAGTGAGGATGAGCAAGCATTGCCTAAATTTGATGAGAAGGATGTGGAAGTCTTTTTCAACTCATTTGAAAAGGTGGCTAAACAAATGCAATGGCCAGAGGCAATGTGGGTTTGAAGGTAGAGCTAGTGAGGTATTCGCATCTCTATCAGAGGAGGTATCTGGGGAGTATGAGGTGGTGAAAATAGGCCATTTTAAGTGAGCTTGTACCAAAAGGTCATAGGCAACTTTTCAGGAATCTAAGGAGGGATCCTGGTCAAACCTCGGTTGAGTTTGAATGAATCAAACAGAGTAATTTCGATTGATGGATAAGAGCTTTAAAAATCAAGCAAACCTATGATGCCCTTAGAGAGGAAAGCATTTCGGATGATTTCAAAACTTCACTGCCTGAAGTAATGCAAACTCCTGTGGAAGAGCAGAGAGTGACAACAACAAGGTTAGCAGCTGATGTGGCTGATGATTATGAACTGGTCCATAAACTCTTGGCTTCCAGACTCGATTTCAGTCCAAGAGGAATACAAATTTGAGCAAAGAGATAACCTCACGTGGAAAGGGAAAAGTAGATCACAGTGAAGATCATTAGGATCATTTACCACAGGGTCAAAAAAGAAACCCTTGAAGGGGAGAAAGAAGTTCAAAGGCTCCGGTGTTTTCATTGTAATAAAGTGGGCGACACAAAGTGACAGTGTTGGTGGGCTAGGAGAAAACCAGATGTAGGAAAACCAGCCAAGCCTGGCAGTTTTGTTGGAAAGTAACAAAAAACACAAGGGAAGTTAGACAACTGCCTCAGAGTGTACAGGATGATCAGAGATCGATCAAAGAAGATATGCCAGATCTGCTTAACAAATATACATGCAAGGGTAAAGTTTATTCACATAGGCCAGGACTAATTGGTAAGGAGGTTCCAATATTAAAGGACACAGGATCTTCTCAGTCTGTAATGCTGAGGGAGGAGGAGATATGCACTCCTGAGTGACTATTGCCAGAAAATATAAACAGGTGAGACTTCAGGCCAAAGTGGATCTGCTTAAAAAGTGAATTGTTTGATGAACGGGGGAGCGGTGAACTCTTTTAGCTGAACTAGCTGAGCTGAACTGAGCACTTTTCAGCTGAATCTTGAACTGGGAAGTTCAACAGGGAGCTATGTGGAAACTCCTCTTTTCTGACCTTCAACTTCAATCTGGAAGCATGTGTTCCATTTATACTGGATTTTATTAGGAGTTTGCTTATCGGAACAGTTGTGTATATTCCAAAACAACGTAATTAAATCTAGCTGAATAGGTTGAATTCTGTCGGTGTTCTTTATTCTGCTCTTTGTGTTTCATTGCGTAATTTTATGAATAAAGTTTTTGTCTATTTTAAAATCTGGTAGTCAACTTAGCTAGTGTTCCGGGTAATTTTCATTGTACACTTACCAAAACAATTTGCAAAGTTATGCTCTGGGCTGCCTGCTTAAGAATGACAATTTGCAAAGTTATGCTCTGGACTGCCTGCTTAAGAATGTTTTGAGTGGTCTAGCCTAGTCCATGACATCTCGAAGATGGAAGATGCCTCCTTGGGACTTGGTACAAACCAATCACTTTCCCTCCTCATGGTCAGCAAACCATGTTAACAGAACACATGTGTACCAATAGCAATGGAGCCTGGAGGGACAACATGGAGCAGTCTGTCTGTGCAGTATCTGCTTCATTGGTTTGTCATGTTGCAGCATCAAAGACATCCTCGTATTTCAGTGTAACTTTTAGGAGGGACTGAATGACCTCTTCTGTTCACGTGCTCTTCCTCCTGACCCGAGGGCAGACGTTCAAGGACTTCAATGGGCAACCCATGGTTCCTGCCGACCAGCATGTTGTGCTGACTCGACTCTATCTTCCTGAGTTACAGGAGGCGGGAAGAACACAGCAAGCCAGACAGCATCATGAGGTATGAAAGTCAACATTTAAGGTGTAACAGTTCTTCAGGACTGGGAGTGGGGGGTAGTGGGAGCTGCAGATAAAGAGGGAAGGGAGTGGTTGGGGTGGGGAGAGCAGCGGAATGGTGAGGTACGGATACGTAGACACAAGTGGTGAATGCAACCTGGTTGGGCGATGGGAGAGATGAGTCCAGTTGGGAGCTGGAAGGCGGGGTCGTTAGCTGGAATGGAATGGAGGATTATAGGCAGAAAAAGGAGTAATGTCAAGGGTAGTAAGGTTATTTCAAATTGGAAAATTCAATGTTGCGTTTTCCAGGTCGTAGGCTTGCCAGTCAAATGAAGTGTTGTTCCTCCAATTTATGGTCTGCCTCACCAAAGCAACTGAAGAGGCCAGGGGTGGTTATGTCGGAAAGGGATTGGGAAGAGGAATTCAATTGGGCGGTAACTGAGAGATAAGGTTGGCCACTGCAGGCCCGGCTGTGATGCTCAGTGATATGTGCCTTCAGTTTATGTTCGGTCTCCCCGATGTAGAGAAGACCACATCGGGAGCACCTGATGCAGTAAATTAGTTGGAAGAGAGGCAGGTGAACCTCTTTCTGAACTGCAAGCACTGTTTGAAGCCCTACAAGAAAGTCGAGGAGATGGTGTGCCAGCAGGTGATGCACCTTTTGCGGTTGCAGGAGAAGGTACCTGAGGGCTGTTGCGGTGATTGTTGGGGAGTGTGGCACGATAATGAAGGGGACAGTCTTGTGGGAGATGTGCCAGGTGGTGGGATCCAAACCTCGTGAACTCCATCTGATGAACCCGATGTGGTCTTCACTGCATCAGGAAGACCAAATGCAAATGAAGTGAATGTTTTGCTGAGTATCGCAATTAGGCTTCTAAGGGCTGACCTGACCTCCCAGTCACTTTGTATTTCAATTCTCCCTCCCAATCCCTTTCTGACATGGCCATCCTTGACCTCCTCCATTGCCACAATGGACCAAACCATAAATTGGAGGAACAAGACCTCATCTGTCACCTGTGCAGCCTCCACCCCGGGGACTCAACACTGAATTCTCCAATTTCAAATAGCGTGCCTTCCAATTCTCCGACTCCCTTCCCAGGCTTTCCCCTCCTTTCCCTTTCTCTGATCAACCCTTCAACCAGCTACCAACTTTATTCAGTCCTCTCATCACCAACCAGCTGACACCCTTTATCTGCGTTCACTTATGCCCATCTCGCCAGTCTGCCTCCTCCTCCCTCATTGCCCCTTTATCTATAGGCCCCGCTTACCCCTAACCACAGTCCTGACAAAGCGTTATATCCTAGGCGTTGATTTCTCAACGTCTTGACGCTGTCTTGCTTATTCTGTTTTTACAGCCTCCTGTATGTCTATTTTGGATTCCAATATCTGCTGCTTTTTTAAAAATTGTCTTCTTGTGGGACAGGCCGGAGAGAGGGAATGTATTGAGCCTGTTGTTATCCAATAGATCTGATGGGTTGAATGGCTTTCTTATATTACTGTGAAACTAGCTAGAGTTGCTGTAGCGGTTCCTTTTTTTTAACCGTGAAAATGTTTAGTGTCCAGCAGTGTTTTTGATCAATGTTACCTGTACATGAACAGCACAAACTTGAATGTTGTCCAGATATTATACTTTAGTACCCGAGGAGGTGACTCATCGTTATGAACATTGTATAATCTTCACAGAACATCCCTACCTCTGATAGTATGGCAGAGGGAAAAACATTGATGAAGCAACTGAAGATGTTTGTGCCGAAGAAGCTACCCTGAGGATTGCCCACAGAGATATCCAGGGACCGAGAGGACTGATGTCCACCAGCCACATTGTGTTCTGAATGACCCCACCAGCGGGGAGTTTACAACTAATTCCCATCAAGTTCAATTTTAATCAGTCTCCTTGACATCTTGCTCAATCACATATTGCCGTGATATCAGGGCCCGTCACTTTACGCTCTGTTCATATCTTCTATCCATGTCAATAGGCCAAGGTATATGTGTGGGGTGTGTTACCTTCTCTCAGAGGATAGTGACAGTTGGGACCAGACAGTTGCGGGAGGCTACATCACTGCAATGTTTGGGGGGTGCGAGCGGGTGTCAATGGATTTTGACACATCAGAGAGTGGAGGGCTACAAAGAATTGGATATGAAAGAGAAATCGCGTCCCAAATCTTCTCTTCTATGATATTGGTTGTCCTTAAGATATCACTACTAACTTCCTCAAGTTCCCAAGTATTCATGTATTTCTCCAAGGTAACCATAGAGTAGAAATATTCGTTGAGAACTTCACCCATCTTTTATGGTTTCACACATACTTGTTCACTTTGATCTTCGTGGGGTCCTATTTTCTCTGTAGTTATTGCTTTTCTTTCAATATATTTCAAGTACCGTTTTGGATTCATCCTAATCTTCTCAGCCAATAGTCTTTCTTGCCCCTTTTTCAACCTACTGATTTCCCTCTTCCATAGACTCCAGTATCTCTTATATACCTCCAGGGATTCCCTTGATCCCAGCTAACTGGACCTGAGCCATGTCCCAAGTTTGAACATGAACCTGTGGACCAGTTTTGTCCCTCTCCATAACTATTTGAAGATTAATAGAACGGTGGTTACTGTCCCAAAGTGCTCCCCCACTATTAATTCAATCACCTGTCCTGCCCTATTTCCTCAGAAAATTTCGAGTTTTGTCCCTTCCCGAATAGGACACTCGATATACTGCTTGAGGAAACATTCCTGATGCATTTACAGATTTTAGCTCATCACAGCGCCTCACAGCACTAGAGACCTGGGTTCAATTCCCGCCTCAGGCCACTGACTGTGTGGAATTTGCACATTCTCCCTGTGTTTGCGGGAGTTTCCTCCGGGTGCTCCGGTTTCCTCCCACGGTCAAAAAATGTGCAGGTTAGGTGAATTGGCCATGCTAAATTGCCCGTATTGTTAGGGGCAGGGGTACATGTAGGTGAATGGATCTGGGTGGGTTGCGCTACAGCGGGTTGGTATGGACTTGTTGGGCCGAAGGGCCTGTTTCCACACTGTAAGTAATCTAATCTAATCTAATCTAATCTAATCTAATCTAATCTAATCTACTCTAAAATCCCTTAACGCTCAGGCAGTTCCAGTCTATGTTAGAAAAATTAAAAACCCCTATTATGATAATCCTTTTGCTCCTGCAGGTCTCCCCTCTATCCCTGCATATTTGTTACTCTCATTCCTGTTGACTATTTGGGGGCCTATTGTATAACCCCATCACGTCACATCCCCTTCGTATTTCTTAACTCCACCCACAAAGCCTGACTGGGTGATCCATCAGTTATTTTATCTCTGATTACTGCTGTTGTACTCCCCTTAATCAGAAATGCAACTTCCCTCCCCTCCTTCCACCATCTCTGTATTGTTTAAAGCACATGTACCCTGGCACATTAAGCTGTCAGTCCTATCCATCACTTAGCCATGTTTGTGTATTGGCTATAACATACCAGTCCCACCTCCCTATCCATGCCCTGAGTTCATCGGCATTACCTGTAGGCCTTCTTGCATTGAAATAGATACAATTTAATCCAAAAGACAGTACTTTCTCTCTGTCGTTTTCCCGTCTACTTTTACTGATTTGTGATTACTATATCTCCTTCCAGCCTCCCACTTACCTCCCTGTTCTTGAGGATGCCAACCCCTGCCAATCTATTTTAAACATTCCCTTGTAACACGAGCAAAACCGGCCGCCAAGATATTGGTGCCCCTTAGTGCAAGTCTCTGACGGTAATCTCCCTCTCAGGAGATTATCACTGTCAAGGTTTTTTTTTAAACAATGTTTCTCCTAGCTGTCAGCAATCACGCTGAAGGACCTCATCCCTATTCTACGGGTACCATTTGTGCCAACGTGCATAATGATTTCTGGTTGCTCCTCCTCCCCCTTGAGAGTGTTCTGCAGCCACTTGGAAACATTCTGGACCCTAGCACCTGGGAGGTAACCCACCATCCTGGATTCCCATTTGTGGCCACAGAATCTCCGATCTGTCCCTCTTTAACAATCGACCCTCCTATTTCGAACGTCCTGTTTACCTTTACTCTTTCCCGCTGTGCCCCAGTGGTATTACCACCAACCTGGCTACTGCTGCTTTCCCCTGAATGGACATTGCCCCCAACAATCCAAAACGGGTCTACTTGTTATCGAGAGGAATGGCCACAGGGGATTCCTGCATTCCCTGCCTTCTCCCTTTGCCATTCCTGGTGGTCGCTCTTCTACTCTCTGCCTTGAACACGACAGGAAGCAAGGAATGCCTGTTGGATTAAATTGTGTTTATTTAAATACAACAGGACTGACAGGTAAGGCTGGGTAAAAACGATGACTGCAGATGCTGGAAACTTGATTGTGGATTAGTGGTGCTTGAAGAGCACAACAAATCAGGCAGCATCCGAGGAGCAGTAAAATCCGATGTTTCAGGCAAAAGTCCTTCATCAGGAACACAGCGAATGAACTCAGGGTGATGAACGTTAGACTGGAATATTACAGACATTAAAGGAACACAACTAGGGGCGTGTCTTGGGTATGGCCACCACATATAAGCACTTATCTATGAAGTTCTAAGTATTTCGGATGACCCTGACTGCATCCTAGATTAGATTACCTACAGTGTGGAAATAGGCCATTCGGCCCAACAAGTCCGCACTGACCCACTGAAGAGCAGCCCACCCAGACCCATTCCCCTACACCCAACGCTACGGGCAATTCAGCAACACTACTTCACCTAACGTGCACATCTTTCGAATGTGGGAGGAAACCACAGCACCCAGAGGAAACCCACGCAGACACGGGGAGATGTGCAAACTCCACACAGACCGAGACAGGTTTTGAATCTTGGTCCCTGGTGCTGTGAGGCAGCAGAGCTAGCAACTGAGCCACTGTGCTGCCCAGCTCCAACTCCCTAACACGGTCTCCCTTTAAAGTACAGGAGGAGGTCATTGACTAATATATATGAATCAGCTCCAAAAATGTCTCCCAAACATCTCCCATTTGCCAGCCCTCTCTCTATTGCCCGTTAAATTCATACTTTCTAAATACGTATCCAGTTCTGGTTTGAATCTTCATCCACAACTTTCCCAGCCAGTCAATTCCAATTCGTAACAACTCTCTAAATAAGGACATTTTTCCTTATTTCACTCCTAGCTCTTTTGCTGACAACCTTGAATTTAGAAGTCCTTGATGATGTGATACCAAATCATAGAGCATTCTTTTCCTACTCTGCAACTTTTTCCATACTTTGGAGCACCGCAATAATTTCACATCTCTGTCTGTTCTGCTCCTGGAACAATAAGCCTTGCATGAACTATAACAAACACTACAACGGAAAACAAACATAAAACTAGTCACCAGGATATATAAACATCAATTAGCCACAAAAGAAATGACCCTAACACTAATTTCTTACGTACTGATGAGGAAGTACGCCACTTTGACTGTGTCTGCATATCCATCCTAGGACAGGCCAAACAGAGACAAGATCATGCATTCCTAGAAACATGGCATCCTAACCGGAACTCCATCAATAAAGACATCAATTTTGACTCCATCTACCAACCTCTGAGAAAAAGGGCAGAAAATGACATCATCGACACAGAAAATTAGATTACCAACTCAAGGAAACTGAAAAACCTGAATAGAAAATGGGACATAACACTGGAGGCTCACTCACTGATCAGTCAATGGAACAAACCAGGAACTACCATTCGCTATTGCTTCAGAAATCATCAGAGTTTTCATGGCTGCCACCACATAGAATCATTGAATGAAAATGCGAGCCTGCACCGCCAAGTGCATATCCGAAGGATTTTTAAAAAGTTTGTGAGATTACCTGCTCAATCACCCGCCTAGGCAATGCATTCCAGACACATGTCACCAGGGGAAGAACGGAAGCTCCTTGGTTAGCACTCCTGCCTTGGAGCCCTGGGGACCCAGGTTTGATTCCAGCCTCGGGTGACTGCCTGCATGGATTTTGTACAATCTCCTTGTGTCTGCGTGGTTTCCTCTAGGTACTCCGGTTTCCTCCCACAATCGAAAGATGTTCAGGTTAGGTGAATTGGCCATGCTTAATTGCCCATAATGTTCAGGGATGTGTAGGTTAGGTGCATTAGTCAGGGGTAAATATAGGAGGAACTTGTTTGGGTGGATTACTCTTTGGAGGGTCAGTGTGGATTTGTTGGGTCGAAGAGCCTACTTCCACACCGTAGGAATTTTATATTCTATGTGTGTGCCACCCTCTCAGTTCAAAATAAACTCACAAATCCTCTCTCAATCTCCTGCCTTTCACTTTAAGTATGTATCCCTTTGTTTTTGACCCTTCGAGTAAGGGAAACAGCTGCTGTCTGTTCATCATCTCCATTCCCCTTATGGTCTTGTACACCTGTACCAGGTTCCCTCCTCAACTTCCCTGCTGCAATGAAAAAAGGAGCAAATTTAGCCCTCGCCCTTCAAAGTTTGAGTACTCACTTGTCTTGTTCATTCAGATGTGCATCATCTCACATTTATCAGTGTTAAACTTTATCGGCCATTAATCTGGGGATATAGAAATCATCTGTTTATCTCGTCCTGAGGCTAACCCTTTCCTCCTCACTGTGAACCACCCAGCTAATCTTTGTGTCATCCCCAGCATTAGTTATCATTCCACTGCCATCCATCTTCCACAATCTCACCATCATCATTTATGAATATCACAAACAAACCTTGATTTCCTTTCTATTCTCCAGATGTTATTCACAGAAGAAGAATTAAGAATTCCAGTCTCTTCCTATTCCTATTTTGAGAAATTTACAAAGTGATGTAGTTAACACCTATTATGAGGGAGCTGCAAATAGCATTTTCGACATAGAGTTGAATTCACCTTTTACACTTTGCCCCTCAGCATGACTTATTCATAAAGCGTGTACCTAATTTAGGATGAACTAGGGTTTGGCACTGGAACATTAGCCTTTTGTGTAGTACTGTTCTTCGTAACAATAGGCAAAACTGAAGAATTTTTAATTTGCAGGGTGGACACAGAACCATTGCTTGAATCAGCTAATGTGATGAGGATAAACACTCAATTAAATTTTACGTTATGGACAAACTGCAGGACATCAAATCATATGCTCATGTCTACCTTGAATTGGAACCAAATACATACTGTTAAAAAAAATCAAAAATGTTGAGACACCATACCAGAGGAAAAAAAAAACATGACATCTGCATTTGATGGAGATACAGAAATACAGAGTGATGTGCAATCTGAACAAGAATCAAGTGATAGAAAAAGAAGTCCATCACATCTTAATTTTAAATGGAACCAGATCCCAATTTTCCTGAACAGTGACGTTCTTCACCCAACCTCACTTCTGCTAAAGCAAATATTTTCCCAGCCACTAAAACTTCATTAGCCATTCTTCCTCCACCTTCCTATTCTATTTTTATACTCCTACTTCCCTTGCATTACTTCTTCTACTGCTACATACTCTTCCACTGACTATATCTCTTCACATCTTTCTTCTCCCACTCCCACTCCCACTGTAAGTTACATCAGTTCCCTAGTTACTCCCACTTCCACTGGCCATTCCTTTCCATTTTTGCTTTCCAACTGGGGTGATGGGAACTGCTGGCTTCTGTGCTGCTATTGGTCATCATTGAATGATGAGATTGGGATGATCAATATAGGAACAGAAAATAGTGTATGTCTGTCACTGTCCAATACAATGTGAAAATGATGGTTTTGTTCCCCGTACAGAGTGAAACTTATTTTCTGTCTCTGTGTCACAGTGCTTAACTAAACAGCCTCATCCCAATGGGACAAACCTCTCCTCAGAATCAGAAGTCCCTGCATCAGTTTTTCCTTAAACGTTGTGAGGACATTGACCACATTGTTCAAACAAGCCGTGTTCTATCATTTTGCTCTTTATTATTTTAACTGATTTTCCCATGTCATTTGAGGTGAGATCAGAGTAACTTCCCTTGCATCAAAGTAATATTTGACTCAGGTAGCATCATTGACCCTGAGCAAACTGTGGTCAATGGGAATCAGAGGACATTCTGTGCTGGGAATTTCCTCAATGAACAATGACACCTTCCCTAGAGCTATTGAAGATGACAAATAAACTCTGCCTTTGCTAGTGCCTTCGAAAACCATGGATGGATTTGTCTTATTGATAACATCAAGATTCATTCTGCTTTCACGGGTTGGTCTAAAGTCTCAGAAAAGTAAGACCTTGCTGCTTGAGTATCACCCCAATGAAATCAGTGCATCACAATAAGATAATAATTCCAATTATTTTCAATCAGTTAATTTCTGAGGACTGAACGTGCAATGTCAGTGCCACTGAGATCAACATTTTCTCGTTCAACAGTGTCACATCACATTGGCTCAAGGCTGCACCATTCTCCAATTCTACTTCATTCTCCAGCTCATTCACCGTGCACGCCAGATATACGAGGCCCACAAGATGGAACATCTCAGAGATGCCTATGAGCCTCTGGAACCTGCCACATCACCCATGCCCTGCACTCTTGAGTCCATCCCCTCCCCCAAGCCCACCTCCTGTCATGTATTAACCATCCGATCTAACCTTCCACGCTCAAATGCTGAATGTTTTGTACACAACAAAGGTATCAGCTTTATCCCTCTGTGCCCTCATTTTAATGAAATTCAAGCACGACATAATGTTGAACTCCTCTTCCACCGCCTTCTCCTCGGTGTCCATTTCTTTCGGCAAGAGTCCACTCCCCATCCCATAGCCCCTTTGCCCAGCTCCAACACTATCCCTCCATCTGGGCGAATTTCTCTTGCGTTTACTTGAACTCAATCTGTTCATGAACAACTCTCCATGTGACACTGGTTGTTTTAATTTCTCTGCATCCCCCTCACCCTATCCAACCTATCACCGTCTGAACAGACTAGGCTGTATGCTTCGATTCAACCCTGAATGTATTATTCAGCCTGTGCCGATAAGGGTGGAAACGTTCATCGTTTCCAATTTGCACCCCTTCCTCACTTTTACCTCATCTATCTCTGAATCCTCCCTTCCTTTCCTCGACATCTCTGCTTCTATTTCTATGGATAGACCGGTCACTGATATCCAGTATTAACCCACCGACTCCCACTGCTACATGAAGTACACATCCTCACATAGTGTTTCCTGCAAAGACTCCATTCCATTCCCCAGTTCCTCCGTCTCCCCCGCATTGCTTCTGTTGATGTCAACTTCAAAAGTGTGGCCTCTAAAATGTCCCACCTTCTTCCTCAACCGAGAATTCCCCAGCACTGGGCCCACAATCAGTTCTGACCCACCTCCTGCACATCTACCCTCAGCCTCCCTCCGCCTTCCTGCAACAGGGTTAGAGTTCCCCTTGTCCTTACCTCCCATCCAACCAGCATTCACATGCAGAAGATCATCAGTCTGCTTTTCCCCCACCTCCAGCGAGATGCCACCACCAGACAGATATTTGCCTCATCTCCCTTTTCCGCCTTCAGTAGGGACCATTTCCTCCAGGACACACTTTAATAACTGCCAAAATCTCCCCCCACTTCCCCCACTCCCCACCACTGGTCCACTTCACTTTCCCCTGCCGGAGGTGTTACATTTTCCCATTTACCTCCTCCCTCCTCACTCTCCAAAGGCCCAAACATGCCTCCCAGGTGAAGCAGCATCCTACCAACATTTCCCACAATCTAGTCTACGACATTCGGTGCTCACAATGTAGTCGGTTCTACTTTGGGGAAACTAAAGGTAGACTGGGTGATGGGAGATGTGATCAATATCCAAGCTGTACCTATGCAAAAGACCCTTTCTTCCAGTTGCCTGCCAGTTTAATACCCCATCCTGTTCCCTGGCCAATATCTCTGTGGCAGGCTTACTGCAGTGTTACAGGACATTTCAATGCAAGCTGGAAGAACAGCACCTCATTTTCTGCAGACGGACCTACAGCCCTTCAGATCAAAATAATGTTTAATAATTTTAGCGACTGAACTCTCCAATGTCCTCGTCCCCTACCCATATACGAGGCCTCGGTTCCCACATCGCCTTCCATTACTCACCCCCTATTGTTAGCTTCTAACTGTCTCCATTAACAGTTATTCAGCCTCTGCTATATATAAACCAATATTTTCAGGGCTACCATCCGTTCTGAGGAAGGGCCACTGCACTAGAAACGTTAACTCTGATTTCTCTGTAGAGAAGCTACAACCTTTTGCAGCAACTTCGGTTTTTGTTTCAACAATGTCTCACTATGGTTTTGTCCCACAATGCAGTACGTCATCGATATTTAGAGCCCTGTCAAACATAGGAACTTTGTAATTTCTCAACTGTGTCACTGGAGGGTTTCCCTCTCCTATTAGTAAGAGGCTTCATTCAGTGCGCTATCTCACTGTAGTAACAGATGCCTAAGCTCCAACAGTAACAGAGATCAATAGCTGCATAGATCTGAATCGGAGAATAAAAACTAGAACATTACAACAATGGCGAGGAGGTTTTCCTTGAGTCTTTTCAAGATTTCCCCCTATTGGGAATTTCTACCATATCGGATTGATGATTATTCTGGGCGGGGTGGAGGGTGTGCTACTAACCTATTCTCGCTATTGTTGGTGTTATCTACCTCTGTCCATTCATTAATCCCATAACCAAGTTTGAACTTCGTTGCAATTTCTGTTTTCTATATTTGTCAGAGAAAGAAACTATTGTCTTCAGTTTCGATTGCAGTCTCCATTCATTACCCATGAATTGCAGACCACTCCATCACAAATATCTGCGAACAAACTGTGCACAACCTCGAGATCCCTTTTAGCCCTGAACTGATTTATGCCTCCTGTTCTCTCTGTCACCAAACCTGTCCACTCCCAGCTCCTAATATCCCCAAACTTCATCTCTGTGTCAGTATTGTTGCTGAACCAACCATTGGCTGCACGTTGGTAAAATTCAGACTTAATGTTTCATGTTCTCTTCTGACTTTTCCGATTACAAATATTTCAATCATAAAATTGTTCTTGTCTCAGACGTTACTTCATGATTAGGACAATGTATGAATGTAGGAATGTCGCTGGATGTAATTAAGAAGCAAAGCTTATTAAACGAAAGATATTGTTTCAAGTGATTTGTTTCAAGTCCTACCACAGCTGATGACAGAACTTAAATAAAAGTGATAAGAATTGGAATAAAAGTGAATTTCACGAAAAACAAACATAAAAGCAACATTTTGTCTGAAAACCTTCTCCTTTCACTGATCCCTTCGGTGAAGAAATCTAATGTTATTTCCCGGTCTGGGTTAAGTGTGACTTTAGACCCATGACAATGTGCTTAACTTTATATTGACTGTGGAATGGCCTCAGAGTCAGGGCAATTAGCGATGGTCACCAAATGCTGCCCTTGGCAGAGATGTCAACATCACACGAATTAAAATAATTGAAGGTGAAATCAAATAAGGGAAGATGCTGAAAATCTGAAATTATACAAAGAAATGCAAATAAACGAACTGAAAGTGCTGGGAAACTTTCCTGACCTGAAAGCAGTTGGAAAAGAGTGTGATTGATACCGTTGACTGGGAAGTCTGCTTTGAAGGGGAGGTGGAATCAGTAGAGAAAGAGAGATATAGAAGAAAAAAAAGAGCAAACAAACAGAATGATGGTCAGCTGGGCTGGAAATAAAATGTGAGATTCAACTCATTTATTTTTCACCATTCCCATCTTCCTGAGTATCATGCCCTTGTAAATACAGGTAGCCCCCGCTTTTCAAAAGTTCGCTTTTCGCCACTTCCCTTTACGAATGACTTACATTAGGGCCTTGTTTCGCTAATCAAAAGAAATCCGAACAGGATTTTCAGTTTTACGAAGAGAGCCGAAATTTTTCCCATATAAATTAGTGCTACTGCACTTTACACCATATTAGATTGCGAACGGTTTCGTAGGACATTCTACTTACAAATAGTGAGGGAAACCTGTATATATCTAAGATCATGTTTAAAGCGATTTGATTCCCTCTGTCTGTCCTCCCTGAGTGTGGTCATCGTCTATACTCATTAATGGAATATGGGTATCTCTGACTGGGGCAGCATTAGTTCATTTTTCCCGTTGCCCTTGAGAAGACCTTGAGCCACTGAAGTCCACGTGTTTGATCTGATTGGTTTTATTTATCTTAGGCAAATGTACAATGGAAAGATTTGTTTTAATTGTAATGCAGGCAAATGACCCTAAACAAGAAAACAGAGATCACAGGGTCCTTGGACAGAGCGAGGCATACAAGGTTACAGCTTCACAGGAGGTGTGCAAAGTAAGATCGACATTAGCAAGATTAATATTTATTGAAAAGTGAGAGATGTCAATTTGTCAGTCTAATAATGGTAGGGAAGGGAGTATTCCTGAGCATGCTGGTCCATGTTTTCAAGCCTCTGTGTCTCCTCCCTGTTGGAAGAGGTTGTAGGAGATCATTACCGGTTTGGTAGAGATCTTTAATGTTGCCAGCCTTTCTGCGACAATGACAAGTATAAATGGACGGAAGGTTGTCTTCCGTGATGGTCTGGACTATGCGCACAACCGTCTGTAGTTTCTTATGGGCCTCGGCAGAGCAGTTACCATGTCAGGTATTTATGCACCCGAATAGAATGCTTTGAGTTGCCATTATACAGAGCACTGGGAGACGGGCGGTTTCAAAATAGTTAGATGTCACAATTGGCTGTTAAATGGATACCCACGTTCTGGTTGCTGTTTTGACAACAATTGAAATTTAACTGATACTTTTAAGTTATGTCCTCCATACCAAAAGCTTGTTGAGTGCATTGTATTGCCAAAATCGAACCAATGAGCCATCACCTGCTTCAAACGAACAGAGAAGCCATCACCATCACAACGAAGGAGAAAGAGACAGACACGAAGGGAAGGAGAGAGAGAACACAGCGAGGGAAACAGATGGACAGTCAGTCAATGAGAGAAAGGAAACAAAACAAGGAAACAAACCGTCACATGGACAGAGAGCAGGGAAGATAATAGGTTCAGGGAAAGAAACAGAAGGCAGGGAAAAGGAAAACAGAGGGAAACAGACAGGGAGAGACACACAGGAAGAGACAAAGGACACGGGGAGCTGGGGATGGGGTCACAGGGAGCTGGGGGGTATGGGAGAAGCTGGGGGTGAGGACCGAAGAGAGCTGGGAGTGAGCACTGGATAGACAGTGTGAGAGAAACAGTGAGAGACAAAGCTCAGAGGGAGCTGGGGATAGGTTCAAGGGGAGCTGGGGGGAATGGGAGGAGCTGGGGGTGAGGACCGGAGGGACCTGGGCGTGAGCACTGGAGGAAGCTGGGGGTAGGGAGGTGAGGATTTATTTTCTCTTGTGCCAAGGTGTCCAGGAAGATCATGGTAAGCATGGAAGTACTGAACGATGGCTGTAGAACATGTCTAAGAGGCATATATGTTACGCTGCACAGGGAGTGCGCTAGGCAAGATCAATATGAGGAAAATCAGCATTATCTAAGATTAGAGAGTCCAATCATCAGTCTAATAACAGCTAGGAAGAAGCTGTTCCTGAACTTTCTGCTTTGTGTGTTTAAGCGTCTGTATCTTATCGCCTGATGGAATAGTTTGTGGGAGATCTTTACAGATATATGATGGGACTTTGGTTATGTTAGAACAAAGAACATTCCAGTACAGGAACAGGCCATTCGGCGGTCCAATAACAGCTGATCCATATCCGCTATCTCAACCTGTCTCCTATTTTCTAAAGGTCTGTATCCCTATGCTCCCTGCCCATTCATCTATCTTTCCGGAAACATCTTACATGGAGCACCACTGCTCACAGTTCTTCATTTTGAGAAACTCCCTTCCCCTAATTCGCTCTATCCCCTGTTGCCAAGCCTGTTCTTTATCCATGTAGCTAGCACACCCTGGACACCATGTGTCTTCACTTTCTCTATAACCCAACCATGGGAAATCTTATCAAACGTCTTCCTGAAGTCCATGTACATGACATCTACAGCCCCTCCGTCATCAATCAACTTTGTCACTTCTTCAAATAATTATATTAAGTTGGAAAGACATGGCCTTCCCTTCACTAAACCATGCTGCCTGTCACTAATAAGATCATTTTCATCCAAATGAGAATAGATCCTATCCCTCAGTATCTTCTCTCGCAGCTTCCTTACCGTGACGTCAGGTTCACTGGTCTATAATTAACTGGATTATTCATGCTACCCTTCTTAAACAAGGGCATTAGAAACTTTCCCGTACTCCGGGACCTCAGTTGTGTTCAAGGATGTTACAAAGATATCTGTTAAGGCCCCAGCTAATTCCTCTCTCTCTTCCCTCAGTAATCTCGGATAGATGTTGGCAGTCTTTCTGCGGCAACGAGCCTTGTAAATAGTTCAATGGTTGGGAGATTGGAGTCCGTCATAGTCTTGGCTGTGAACACAATCTTCTGTAGTTTCTGATGGTCCTGGGTAGAGCGTTGCCGTACCAGGCCATTACATACCCGGACAGTACATTCACAATAGAAGTAGGAGTAGTGCATGCTAAATATCCTGAGCCAAGTGAGGAAGGAGAGGCGTTTTTGAACCATCTTGACTGTCACACCAATGTGAGAAGTCCAGGGTAGGTTGTCAGTTATCATCACACCAAGGGACTTGACGCTCTGCACTCTCTCAACCGTTGATGGAGATAGGGGCTTGTTCCCCTCCTTTCGGTCTAAACTCAATGATCAGTTCTCTACTTTTGCCGAATTGGCGAGGGAGATTATTATCATTCCATCATGCCACCAAACCCACTATCTCCTCTCTGTGTTCAGACTCATCGTTGCTTGATATCCCTCCTGCTTTGGTGATGTCATCAGCAAACGTACAGGTGGCATTTTTTTGAATATGGCAACAGAGCCGTGTGTGTACAGGGAGTACAGTAGGGGGCTGATGACAAAGCCGTGTGTGTACAGGGAGTACAGTAGGGGGCTGAGGGACACAGCCAGGTGTGTACAGGAGTACAGTAGGGGGCTGAGGACAAAGCCGTGTGTGTACAGGGAGTACAATAGGGGGCTGAGGGACACAGCCAGGTGTGTACAGGAGTACAGTAGGGGGCTGAGGACACAGCCGGGTGTGTACAGGAGTACAGTAGGTGGCTGAGGACAACGCTGCGTTTGTTCAGGGAGTACAGTAGGGGGCTGATGACAAAGCCTTGTGTGTTCAGGGAGTACAATAGGGGGCGGAGGGACACAGCCAGGTATGTACAGGAGTACAGTAGGTGGCTGAGGACACAGCCGGGTGTGTACAGGAAGTACAATAGGGGGCTGAGGGACACAGCCAGGTGTGTATAGGAGTATAGTAGGGGGCTGAGGACACAGCCGGGTGTGTACAGGAGTACAGTAGGGGCTGAGGACACAGCCGGGTGTGTACTGGAGTACAGCAGGGGGCTGATGACAACGCCATGTGTGTACAGGGAGTACAGTAGGGGGCTGATGACAAAGCCGTGTGTGGACAGGGAGTACAATAGGGGGCTGAGGGATATAGCCAGGTGTGTACAGGAGTACAGTAATTGGCTGATGACACAGTCGAGTGTGTACCGGAGTACAGTAGGGTGCTGATGACAACGCAGGGTGTGTACAGGAGTACAGTAGGGGGCTGATGACAACGCAGTGTGTGTACAGGGAGTACAATAGGGGGCTGTGGGACACAGCCATGTGTACAGGAGTACAGGAGGGGTCTGAGGACAAAGCCGGGTGTGTACCAGAGTACAGTAGGTGGCTGATGACAATGCAGTGTGTGTACAGGGAGTACAGTAGGGGGCTTATGACAAAGCTGTGTGTGTACAGGGAGTACAGCAGGGGGCTCATGGCACAGCCTTGTTTGTACAGGGAGTACAGTAGGGGACTGCGGACACAACCATATGTGTACAGGGAGTACAGTAGGGGGCAGAGATTACAGCTGTGTGTGTACAGGGTGTACAGTATGGGGCTGAGGACACAGTCGTGTGTGTCCAGGGAGTACAGTAGGGGGCTGAGGACACAGCCGTCGGTATGCAGCGAGTACAGTAGGAGGCTGAGGACACAGCCTTTGGTATACAGGAGTACAGTAGGGGGCAGAGGTCACAGCTCTGTGTGTACAGGGAGTACAGTAGGGGGCTGAGGACACAGCCATATGTGTACAGGGGGTACAGTAGGAGGCTGAGGACACAGCCTTTGGTATACAGGAGTACAGTAGGGGGCAGAGGTCACAGCTCTGTGTGTACAGGGAGTAC
>NW_025214073.1:0-2510 GCF_004010195.1 Chiloscyllium plagiosum | reverse complement strand
GGGGAACAGGGAATACAGTAAGGAGATGAGGGCACAGCCATTGGTCTACAGGGAGTACAGTAGGTGCTGAGGGCACAGCCGTATGTGTACAGGGAGTAAACTAGGGGGCTGAGGACACAGACGTGTGTGTACAGGGAGTACAGTAGGGGGCTGAGGACACAGCCGTGTGTGTACAGGGAGTACAGTATGAGACTGAGGACACAGCCATATGTGTACAGGGAGTACAGTAGGGGGCTGAGGGACACAGCCGTGTGTGTACAGGGAGTACAGTAGGGGACTGAGGGACATAGCCGTGTCTGTACAGGGAGTAAAGTCGGGGGCTGAGGACACAGCCGTGTGTGTACAGAGAGTACAGTAGGGGGCTGAGGACACAGCCGTGTGTGTACAGGGAGTACAGTAGCGAGCCGAGGGACACAGCCGTGTATGTACAGGGAGTACAGTAAGGGGCTGAGGGACACAGTTGTGCGTGTACAGGGAGTACAGTAGCGAGCTGAGGGACACTTTCCGTGTGTGTACCGGGATAACAGTAGGGGGCTGAGGACACAGCCGTGTCTGTACAGGGAGTACAGTAGCGAGCCGAGGGGCACAGCCGTGTGTGTATAGGGAGTACAGTAAGGGGCGGAGGACACAGCCATGTGTGTACAGGTTGTACAGTCGGGGGCTGAGGACACATCCTCCAGGAGCTCCAGTGTTGAATGTTATTGTGGCGGAGGTACAGATACATACCTTCACTAATTCTGGTCTGTTGGTCAGAAACCGGGAGACCCAGTTGCAGAGGGTGGAGCCACGACTAAGGTCACGGCATTTTGAGATCAGTCTGGAGGGGACAATGATGTTTAAGGTGGAGGTCAATGAGCAGGAGTCTGGTGTTGATGTCTTTGTTATCCAGATGTCCGAGGGATGAGTGCAGGGCTCGGGATACGGCATCTGTTGTGGACCCATTACATCAGTCGGCATATTATAGGGGATCAAGTCAGGCTGGGAGATTGGAGGTGATGTGGGCATAACCAGCATTTCAAATCACTCCATGTTTATTGAAGTTAGAGCCACTGGGCGGTAATCATTAAGTCATTAAAGCATGAGTTTTCTCACTTACAAGGTTGATGTTGGTCTTCTTGAAGCAGGTTGGGTCAGCCTGTGGGAGGGAAAGGCTGAAATTGCATGTGAATACCTCTGCCAGTTGGTCCTCACAGGATCTGAGTGCTCAGCCGAGAACACTATCCAGGCCCGGCGCTTTCCTTGATTTGACCTGCAGGAAGACTGATCATGTCTGCAAAGGTGACAGCGGGCACAGGTCCATCCGAGGCTGTCGGGGCAGGTTTCACACTGGCAGTCACACAGTCATTCATCAAAGACATCCCCTCGCTGACCTCCCCCCATCGTCATCAATACACAGTGACATGGTTGGTGTGAGCACAGCTCAGTTAGTGTTGAGACGGAGTGACATCAATAGACTGAGATTGTGCGCCATAATGAGTAAACTCACAACAAAAGTGGATAGGGTGTGCTTCTACTGAGAGTCAGTGGTGCAGGGAGTGAAGACTTTACAGGTGTAATTCAAGTCAAGCCACTGCTTAAACCTGAATGGAGTCAAGCACCTTGACTGTTGTGCCTTGTAGATGGTGGACGGTCCTAAGGAAGCCAGGAAATGTATTATATATGAACAAACTGAACAAACGACTTAAGGGCAGTTTTGCTAAGTTTGCAGATGATATTGAGGAAGTGGGGAAGCTGCAGAAAGGCGTGAACAGTTTAGGACTGTGGGAAAACACGTCGCTGAAGGAACATAATATGGGAACGTGTGAGAATATGCACTTTGGTAGGCGGAATAGAGGAGACACTATGTTCTAATAAGATCCATTAAATCTGAAGCACAAAAGGATTTTGAAGCAACTCGTCCCCTCTTATGGTTAACGTGCATGTTCAGTTGGCAGTTTGGAAAGCAAAAGCAATGTTTGCTTTCATTTCAAGAGAGCAAGAATGCAAGACGGGAGACATACTGCTGAGAATGGAATGGGCTAGGGACAGACGGCATTTCGCCAATTTTGAGCTGTTTTGGACACTATCTCTGGAGAAAGATCTACTGGTGTTGGAGGTGATCCATCCTGGGGATGACGGCTTGTCATATGGGCAGCAGTATGTGTATTCGATGGAATTTAGAAGAATTGTGGGGGGTTGGGGGGTCTGAATGAAACTAATGGATTACTGCAAAGATTGATACAGTCAGTATGTAGAAGATATTTCCACTTTTCAGAGAGACAATGACAAAATGGCACAGTATCAGAGTGAAGGAATGGGCTGAATGGCCTAAATCTATTGCTATATCTCATACCGTTTAGTTCATAGGGTCTATTATTCAGTATAGACTTGTAAGTCTCTGACCTGCTCTTGTAACCCTTGTATTTGTATGTTGATTTGACTTCACGTTCTGGTTAATGGTAACCCCTGTGATATGGACGGTGGGAGGATTCAGTGCCAGCCAGGACTCCATTAATATTTTGAATATGAGC
>NW_025214072.1:25468-38843 GCF_004010195.1 Chiloscyllium plagiosum | reverse complement strand
CAGTGCGAAAGAGTTAATTTGATTTTCTGAGATGGAACCTGTGATTCACCCTCAAAGCTTTCAGGTAAGTTATTCAAAATCAATACAAATACTAAACTGTAACTACTTGTAATTTTGAAAATATTATCTTTCACTGATTTGTGCACCAAGATATTACTGCTCAGAAAAAGTTTGACAGTTGTCTTCCTCTCTGTACTGAGTTCTGTTCAGTGAAAGCATTCCTACTTTTGGATTCAGGCTGCTAATTCATGTTCTATTGCAGAACATAGGAACGGGATCAGGCCATTGAGCGCCTTAAGCCTGATCCAACGATCTTTTAACTTATGTCTGTCTCTATACCTTGGAAGTTTTTGCCTCAGTGCTACATTGTTAGAGAAGCTCATTCTTGGATGAACTTTTAATCTGAGGTTTGTCTCCTGTACGGGTGGATGTTAAAGATCATGTTGGAATATGGAAAGTATTTTGGGATAGCTAAGGATATTAGACTGCAGCTTTGCAAATCTGTTCTCAATACTTGGTGTCATTAACTCAAAGGTCTCTGTTTGATATGCTGTCAATGGAATTTAGCTGGAGCAGCAGCTAGGTACAGATGAGCCAGCATCCTAGAATTGTGAAATTGATTAGTGATTCCAATCCCAGGTTGCTCTCTCTCAACCCTTGGATAGGCAGTGAGATCAAGGTTTGACTCAGCTGTGCTGGTCTCCAGGTGGACTAACTTGCTAATACACTTGGCTCAATTGAAGAGTACATATTTGGATGAAGGTTACATGTGGAAGCTGATGCTGGAATGAAGTTGCACATACAGCAAAGAGATATTTGAGGTGAAAAAGAGGAGAAACTCTCTAACCTGCTGCTCCGAAGAAACCTCTTTAAAACAGAATTAGAACCAGCTGAAGCATTCAAAGCGCATGCCACAAACATTACAGTGGTTATTGATCATTTCATTCTGGTGTCAAACCACAGGTTCACCATCATGCAGGTGTCATGTTCATATCTAATGTGCTGAGGTTCTATTTCTTCTCCCCCGCATTATCCCCTCACCACATCAAAATCTTTCCCTCTCACTTTACATCGAATGTATTGCATAAAAACTAGTCACTAATATCTTTGTGTATCACTGTTTATCTCCCTCCTGATCCTCCTCTATCCTTTGTCATGTAATTTTAACAGCATAGAATTGTATTCCTTTCTCCTTCACTTATTTATTGAACTGCATCTTTATTACATCCATGATGATCCACATCAACTGCCTGTTGTATCAATGTTCATATTCTCACCACTTTCTGGTTAAATAAATTTGTTCTAAATCCCTCTTTGGTAGTGATGCATATTGAGGGTTTCTGGTTTTGCTTTCAGCACACTGTATCTAATGTTAACCTTTTCTAATTTCAAATTTCTTCGAGTCACTCATCAGCCTTCTCTTCTTATTCAAGAATAAAGTGTCCCAGCCTGTTCCTCCTTTCTTAATTGGTGTAATCTTTCAGAGCTCAGTCTCCAGCTTTGTAATTCTTCTTTTGGACCATCTTTAGTTGCTCTGCATCCTTTTTTTTATATAATAAGGAAGCCACAATTGATAGTGTGATCGTGTGGTCTAACCAATGTCCAATACTTTCAGGCGTTAACTAATTCCACTCCCTAAGCCAAATGACTGTTTTACATTTTCCATTTAAAATGAAGACTATAACAAAGAAATATGTCCTAAAGTGTTTCAATTAAATTATTTAGTGCATTACTCATTAGTGGGACCTTGCTTTGTCAAAATTGGCTGACATTTTTGCGACATTATAACAGCTGATTACATTTCGAGTCATAGAGATGTACAGCACAGAACGTCTCTATGGTCCCTTCCCAAATGACTGTTTTACATTTTCCATTTAAAATGAAGACTATAACAAAGAAATATGTCCTAAAGTGTTTCAATTAAATTATTTAGTGCATTACCCTTTAGTGGGACCTTGCTTTGTCAAAATTGGCTGACATTTTTGCGACATTATAACAGCTGATTACATTTCGAGTCATAGAGATGTACAGCACAGAACGTCTCTATGGTCCCTTCGGTCCAACTCATCCATGCTGACCAAATACCTAACCTAAATCTAATCCCATTTGCCAGCTTGGCCCATATCCCTCTAAACTCTTCCTCATAAATCCATCCAGATGCCTTTTATATGTTATAAATATAGCAACCTCCACCACTTCCTCTGGCAGCTCATCCCATACATGCACCACCCTCTGCATGAAAAAGTTGCCCCTTAGGTCCCTTTTATTATCTTTCCCATCTCACCCTAAACCTATGCCCTCTAGTTCTGGTCTCCCCCACCCCAGGGAAAAGACTCTTTGTATATTTATCCTATCCATGCCCCGCATGATTTTATAAACCTCTATAAGGTCATCTCTCAGCCTCTGAGGCTCCAGGAAAAACAGCCCCAGCTTATTCAGTGCCTCTCTATAGCTAAATCTTCCAACCCTGGCAACATCCTTCATAAACTTAATTGGCTATAAGGCATTTCATAAACTCCTGTGCTTATTAAAGACACCATATAAATGCAAGTCTGTTTGTTTAGAAAATGTTTTCAAGACTATCAAGTTGCCTTTCTCTCGAATTTTAATGTAATTAAATTTCCTAGGCTGCCTCACAAACATTTATCAAACAACATTTGACATCAAACCACATGAGTGCGTGTACAAACAGTGAAACTTGGGAACTTGAAGATTTTTGGGGATATGGGGAGATTGTGGGAAGGAATTCCAAGTTTCAGACTGAAGCAGTAGAAGGCCTGCCGACCAATAGTGCGTTTTGTTTTTATTCATTCATAGGATGTGAGCTTTCATAGACCTTTACAGCACTGAAGGGGGCCATTTGGCTTATTTTGACCACACTAATAAAAAAAGTATTTGGAGGCTATGCCACTGATATCTAAATGCTGTTCAAATGTTACTGGTATTTCTGACTTAACCACCTTTCTGTTAGTAAGTTCCAGGCTCTCACTACTGTCTGAGTCAAATACTTCTCCTCAACTCTCCTCTTAGCCTTCAATCACTGATCTTAAATCTATGCCCCTTGGTTATTGACCCCTCTAGTGGAAGAAAAATGCCTTCCTATCCAACCTATCAATGACCCTTAAAACCCTTACGCACCTCTACCAGATAGGCTGTCAACCTTCACTGCTCCAGGGGAAACAACTCCAGCCTACCCAATGCTTCCTCTTGGTTCAGACCCTTCAGTCTCAAGCAGCATCCTAATAAGCCTCCTCTGTAGAGCAATCGTGTCCTTCTATAATGTGGTGACCAGAACTGCACATGGTGCTACAGTTCTGGCTGAACATTTCCATTGTATTTTATGCTTCGGTTAATAAAGACAAGTATCCCATATGCCACCTTAACCACCTTATCCACCTCTCCTACGAATATAAGGGATCTGTGGATATGCAGACCAAAGTCCCTCAGATCTTCCATACTTTCCAGGGTCCTACCATTAATAGTGCAATTTCTGGCCTTGTTAGCCTCCCCTCGTAACTTATCTGTCACTTTTCCAGGTTGAATTCCACTTTCCACTGCTCCACCCAGCTGTCAAAGTTCATTGAAATCCTCATGCAGTCTATAGCTGTCTTCAATATTTGTCAACCTAATAATTTTTGTGTCAAACCCAGAAAATATTGGAGAAATTCAGCAGGTCTGGAAGCATTTGTGGAGAGAGAGAAATAGGGTTAAACTTTTGAGTCTGATTTGACTCCTCTTCAGAATTGTGATTCTGGTTGAGTTTGTAACAAGAAGGATAGAATTTCATTTCAAATCCATGTGGGGTGAGGTAAAGCCAGAGACAGTCACTGAGGAATGAGGTGTTACTGTGAAAGTGAGTTTTGGCAAACAATTTATCCAACTCTAGGGGGGAGATAGGAAAATGTGACCAAGCTGAAAAATTAAAATGAAAGTCCTGTCGGACAGAAGGACATAACTTCTTCAAAGTGGCCATATCTGGAAGAGAAGAGGCAATGAATTAAACATGCAAATAAAAGGAATATACTGCAGATATATCAGCTCTGGCAGCATCTGTGGTAAGAAAAACGCAGTATTTCAAGTCCGATATGAATATTCAGAACTGTTTTGTGTTTTCCATAAATTTCTTGACTATACCCTCAATATTCAAGTTCATTTACGTACTCTACTGGCAGCAATATCCCCAGCATTGAAATGAGATTCAAACCTGTGTCCCAAAAACTTTTGTGTGGGATTCTGAATTACTAGACCAGTAACATAACCACAATATCACCACCTCAGATGTGGAACCAAAAATGAAGTGCATACACTTTGGAAAATTCTAACATTGGAGAGGATTAAAAAGAGAAGGGAAAAGGCTAGGCAGGTTTTGAGCATGGAATTTTAAATTGGAGTTGATGCACAGGCAAACGTCAACACAGATCAGTATGTTGATGGTTGAACAGGTCTTGATGTGACTTGGGACATAGACAGCAAAGTTGTTGATGAATTGAGGTTAATGCAGTACAGTAGATGAGAGACAGGCCAACTATATGTTGGAAGAAGTAAGAAAGGGATGGGTAAGCAACATGAGCTGCTACAGGGTTGATTCAGACAATATTACTGAGTGGAAAGCAGAGACATTAAAACTGTGGTTGGCTCTGCAACTATACAACAGGCAAATATACAGACCGGGTTAGCGCCTGCTACTGTTGTCCCTAATGTGGCTCAGGTCATTGTTAAACTATTTGAGTAATGCTCCTATAATTCTAATGTCTCACCCCCTTAATTGGGCCTCGGCTTGGAATTAATGTACGAGTTCCCATTTCTGTGTAAATCCAGCCATTGCTGAAGCGCCAGTTAGATGCTTGTGGTTTCTCCAAGCACTGCAATTAAAACATGAGAAACCTATGCTCTCTTCTTTCATGTTCCATTGAAATGCTTATCAATGTTCAAAGGCAGAAGCGTGGGAGGAAATGCAGGGGGAAAAAAAAGGAATAGAATTATCCCATCTGGAACCGAAATCTTAGTTAACCTTTCCTTCTGTCTTAAAATAGAATCTCAAACAAAAACTGTGAGAAATAACTGTTACCAGTGCAGAGGTGATAAGACAGCTAATGGAACGAACCACTGATAGGTGCTGTGATCTTTGACGGCATCATTTGCATCTCCCCTTCTGAAACCCTGTGTTAACCTGTACAGTATATTTAACTGTGAATCATACCATAGCCAGGTCCAAATGTGTCTCCACTCACTCCATGTGATACATACTCATAGTATTGAAATAGGAGATTATATAATCAGAAGTTGAATTTCCTGGGATTTGCAAGGATAAGGTGTGATTTGATTAAAATTCTCAAGGTGTTATGGAAACCATTAGGGCAATGTATAAAGAAAGTAATTCCACTAAGTGAGCAGTATCAGAGTGATGAGCATGGTCTTTAAAAAGTTAGACCTTTCAAGAATGTTATTGAGAAACACTTGACCACACCAAGGTGGTAGAAGCTTGGAACTTCTTAGAGTCATGGAAGCAGCCTCTGGTCCAACTCGTCCATGCCAACCAGATACCCAAACCCAATCTAGTCTCACCTGCCACCACCCGGCACATGTTCCACTAAACTTGTCCTATTCATATATCCATCCATATGTCTTTGAAATGTTACAATTGTACTAGCCTCCGCCACTTCCTCTGGCAGCCCATTCCAGCACCACTCTCTTTGTGAAAATGTTGCCCCTTAGACTTCTTTTATACCTTTACCCTCTCACCCTGAACCTATGCCCTCTAGTTCTAGTTTCCTCCACCTTGTCTATTTATCCTATCCATGCCCTCGTGATTTTATAAAATTTTATAAGGTCACCCCTCAGCCTCTGATACTCTAGGGAAAAATAGCCCCAGCCTATTCAACCTCTCCCTATAGCTCAAATCCTCTGACCCATCCAACATCCTTGTAAAGCTTTTCTGAACCCTTTCAAGTTTCACAACATCCTTCCAATAGGAAGGAGACCAGAATTGCAGGCAATATTCCAAAAATGGCCTAACCAATGTCTTCTACAACTGCAACATGACCTCCCAATTCCTGTACTCAATAATCTGACCAATAAAAGAAAGCATACCAAATGCCACCTTCACTATCTTATCTATCTGCAATTGCTTTCAAGGAGCTATGAACCTGCACTTCAAGATCTCTTTGTTCAGCAACGCTCTCTAGGACTTTACCATGGAGTGTATAAGACCTGCTAAGATTTGCTTTCCCAAAATGCAGCACCTTTCATTTATCTGAATTAAACTCCATCTGCCACTCCTCAGCCCATTGGCCCATCTGATCAAGATCCCATTGTAATCTGAGATAAACTTCTTTGCTGTCCACTACACCTCCAATTTTGGTGTCATCTGCAAACTTACTAACTATATCTCTTATTCTCATATCCAAATCATTTATGTAAATGACAAAAAGTAGTGGACCCAGCACTGATCCTTGTGGCACTCCATTGGTCCTAGGTCTCCAGTCTCAAAAGAAATCCTCCACCACCACACTGTTTTCCACCTTTGAGCCAGTTCTGTATCCAAATGGCTAGTTCTCCTTGTATTCCATGAGATCTAACCTTGCTCACCAGTCACCCATGGGGAATCTTGTTGAACGCTTTACTGAAGTACATATAGATCACGTCTACCACTTTGACCTCCTCAATCCTTTTTGTTGTTTCTACAAAAAACTCAATCAAGTTTGTGAGACATGATTTCCCACGCAAAAAGCCATGTTGACTATCCCTAATCAGTTCCTGTCTTTTGTTCTTCTTAAAACAGCAGGTGATGCTTGGTCCCAGTTGTTAATTTTATATCTTAGATTGATGAGTTTTGTTAACCAAAGATATGACTAGATTTGGGGCAAAGGAATTGAATTACAGATTATCCAGGGTCTTTTGAATGGTGGAACAGCCCAGCCTAGTTGTCTATCAACCTTAACTCTTGCAGACCAAGTAAAAGGTACTTTGTGCTAAAACAAAATGTGAACTGGATCCCTGAGCTTGATATCTCTAAGAAGGAAACATCTGATTGACGATAAAACCCTAAGATATAGGCACAGAAATAAGCCATTCAGCCCACTGGGTTTGCTCTGCCAATCAGTGTGATCATGGCTGATCTGATAATCCTCAATTCTGCTTTCCTACGTTTACCCCATAACCCTCGATTCAGTGCAGTGCTATTGCATTATGGCGAGAGACTCTGGGATAAATAATTTTGCCTCTTTTCAACCTTTTTTCTGTCTGACTAAGAATTAACTTTATGCAGATTGAGGAGAATAGTTGCTGAGGGTTGGTTGTTGCAGCAGTACTTCCTTTGTATCTAATAAAAGCAAAGCAGTGTCGATGCTGAAATCTTCCTCCAACATCTTTGGTTTTTTACTTCCTTTTAATCTCGTCTTTTTCCCTTCTCCAGTGCAACCAATGGGATGACCACCATGTCTCACGAATATTTGAAAGCGAGCTATGTCTTGGACCTGGAGGCAGTGAAAGCAGGTGCTACCAGCCTCCCACACCTCAACAAAGCATTAGTGACGTCCTGCAAGAGGCTAAACAGGTGGGTCTTGATCCCATAGAATCCAGTGGGATTTCTTATCTTTTCACACTGATCTCACTGAAATGTATGATATGATTTAACTGTTTGGCCAGGTAGATTCCTGTAGAGGCCAATTCCCTTGCCTGTGGACTCAAGTACCAGAAGTAATAGTGTCTGGAAAAGAGCTGTACCATTTAGAACTGAAATGAGAAATTCCTTCACTTGACTGGGTGTACACATGGGCAATTTAGCATGACCAATTCACCTAACATACACATCTTTGGACTGTGGGAGGAAACCCACACAGGCATAGGGAAATGTGCAAACTCCACACAGACAGTTGCCCAAGGCTGGAATTGAACCAGTGTCCCTGGCGCTGTGAGGCAGCTGTGCTAACCACTGACCCATTGTGCCACCCTTTCTGGGCTGAACGGCTTGGCTGTATGAGACCAGAGAAGAAATGAAGGTTCTTTACTGTACAGAATCTAGAGCTTCTCACCAGTGCTAAGTGACTAGACTTGTTTTGAAGATGGCTACTTTGCAGAAATACCAGAGGATCCTTCAGAAATGTATAGACAGGAGTCCCTTTCTGAATCTGTATCTTATTCTGCCATTGAATTAGTTTATGAGTTATCATGATTTAGGCAAGAATGTCAAATTTCAATCAGAATGATGTATACCACAGAATCAACATGCGTATGTCGTGTCCCATTCTCTCCAAACAAAAAGAATATATCTTTTTTAGTTTACCTGAGGAGTAAAAGCCTTGCTTTTTCTATGGCAATGCCTTAGTGAATCAGAGACAACTTGCCAACCAATCAACCCACTTTTTGCCTGTAGTATAAATTGTGAACACTTGAAATTTGGCATTCTTGAATTTTTTCTGATGAGTGCAATACAAAGCTTTGCCAACATGTCTCTCTCAAAAGTGGTATGCATACTGTGTAGTGCCAAGCGACTGTTGGTAGATTATAGTTGACCTATACTTCCATTCCCTTTACTTGTCTTAGCTCCCAATTGTTTGATCTTTTTGTTTGAAGATTTCCTTATGACCTCTGGATGTCTCAAGTCTGGTGTAGAATTTTTGGTGCACAGTTAATGTTGTAAGATATGAAACATATCAATCAGTTTGCCCATAGCAAAATCCTGCATAACTACAACTTGCACTTGTTCATCAATTTTAACGCAATTGTCTCGAGGCATTGGAGATTAAAGGTGAAATGGTCTTGGGGCAGCATGGTGGCTCAGTGGTTAGCATTGCTGCCTCACAGCGTCAGGGACCCGGGTTCAATTCCAGCCTTGGGTGACTGTCTGTGTGGAGTTTGCACGTTCTCCCCGTTTGTATGCTCCAGTTTCCTCCACAATCCAACAATGTGCAGGTCAGGAGAATTGGCCGTGCTGAATTGCCCATAGTGTTAGGTGCATTCATCAGGGGTAAATATAGGAGAGGGGAATGCGTCTAGGTGGGTTACTCTTCAGAGGGTCGGTGTAGACTAGTTGGGCCGAAGGGCCTGTTTCCATACTGTGGGAAATCTAATATAATAAAATATATAATTGTTACAAATTTAATTGAGAAATATTGACCAGAACTAAGGGAAGACTCCCCAGCTTGAATCATGTGGTTGGGTCTACATTAATCTGAGAGAAAATTGGGAATGTAAAACTATTCCATTTCCTTGACCTTTCCACTATTCAGTTAAATTGTGGCTGATTTTGTCACTGTTTTATTTACCCACCTTGGTTCTGTAACTCTCAAGTCCAAATAAATGAACAAGCTGCAAAAATGAAGTGCAGTGAATTCTGGAGATCTGAAATAACAAAAAATACTTGAGCAACTTAGCAGGTCAGGCAGTGTCTGCAGACAGGTCTAAATGTTAACCTTATGTCTTTCCTTGGATACCAACTGTTGAGGAAATTACTTAGTCTGATACTTGAGTCTTGTTTCAAGAAGCTTTATTTTTTGTGAATTCATGGAGAAGCTGCCATGCAGTCCCGACTGTCCCACAGCACTTCGCTGAGCTGAACAGTCAGCCTATACTTATACAATGATGCAAGCAACTTGGCTTACATTCTGCACTTTACAATAATTCAAGATAAAGATAAGCTATCACCTTGCTGCTCAAGTACAGAGAAGCTAGTGAGCTCAGGAAGCACCGCACTAATGAACCTATGATATACTCCCTATATTTAATCAAATTATAATTGCTAAACTTTAGTCTTTATCTCGAGCAGTATCTTCCCACTAAAGCAAGGGGCTGAGAGCCAAGATAGCTTTTACCTTGGTCAAGTATCCTGTCATGCAGTAATATGCCAAGTTCTTCCGAATTCCACATCCGCTCACCTGCTGTGATTTTCCAGGTGCTCTTCTCATCTTGTAACTTTTCTTGAGAGCTCCAGATTTTCATTACCACTTGTTCTGTACTTCTCCCACCTGTGGGAGATGCTTTTTCTCTATCTATCACAGCAACAACACTAATATTGTTTTTGTTCATTCATGGGTTGCTGGCGAACAAGTCATTTATTGCCCATCCCAAACTGTGGTGATGGCGGTAAGTCTATAGCTGATAGCTGGAGTGATGTATGGTGTTTTGGTGTATTACATAGAAATGTAGAATCCTCACAGTGCGGAGCAAGGCCATTTGGTCCATTGTGTCTGAACTGACCCTTTGAACAGCATCCCGCTCAGATCTAGCCACCCATTCTATCCCATAGCCTTGCATTTCCTATGGCCAACCCACCGAGCCTGCACATGTTTGGACTGTGGGAGGAAACTGGAGCATCCGGCAGAAACCCAAGCAGACACTGGGAGAACATGCAAACTCCAGACAGGAAGTCATGCAAGGCTGGAATTTAACTCGGTTGCTGTGAGGTAACAGTGCTAACCACTGAGCCACCATGCCACCAAGTCAACCACATTGATATGACCTTTGATTTGGTATAAATGACCCCAGTAAGAAAATCAGATTTATTTCCTAAGGGACATGAGTGAGCAAGATGGATTTTAAGACAATCTGGTAGTTTCATTAGTCACTCATTTTTGACACTATTAGTTCAGATTTTTTGATTGATTAACTGATGGGATTTGAACTTTTTTTTGTTCTTGGTTTACTGGATGTGTGTGTGTCGCTGGCTAGGCCAGCAATTATTGTCCATGCCTAAATGTGCTGGAGAAGGTGGTGGTGAGCTGCTTTGAACTGCTAGAGCCTCGGGGGTGTAGGTAATGCTGTTGGGAAGGAAGTTCCAGAATTTTGAGTCAACGACGATGAAGGTGATATAATTCGAAGTCAGGATGATGTGACTTCTCAGGGAACTTAAAGGCAGTGATGTTCCCATGTATCTAGATTAGAGTGGTGCTGGCAAAGCACAGCAGGTCAGGCAGCATCCGAGGAGCAGGAAACTCTAATCTAGAGTCTGGTTTCCAGCATCTGCAGTCCTTGTTTTTACACTGTTCCCATGTATCTGCTGCCCTTTTCCTTCTAGGTGGTAGACACCATGGGTTTGGACAGTGCTGTCTCAGCAATATTTGTATAGGCCTCTGAATTGCCTGTTCAGTCACTTGATTATGTACCTTAAGCACCTCAGTTACTGCCCCTTAATTCTTCTGCATACGAGGGAATAGAACCTTATAGAACCTGTGTAAGCTTTCACAATTTAATCCTTATAGTGCCAGTACCATTCTGGTGAGTTGGTGCTTCAGCCCCTCCAAGGCCAGTATCCTTTCAAGGTGCCTAGAGTAGAACAAATTAGGCAGATGCCTCTTCACTAAAGGAAGGGGAGGGGACAAGATGCTGCATCGGGGGCAATTGGGATCAGTTTATGTTGCAGAATTTACTGAGCTTAACTGATACTAAATCAGTTGAGAGCCAATTAAAACATCACTTGCAGCCTCAAAATCAATGTATTAGTTATGCAACTCAATAGCTACCTTCAGAGAAATAAAATAGAAAGTGAAGGATTGATCTGCTTCCCAGCGCTTGGTGGAGGCAGGATTATTTTTCCTCCCTGCTGTTTCATAGTTGTCTGCTGTGTGAAATCTTAAAGCACTTAGTTGAGGTGTAGAGAAAAGCCCCAGTGTTCTGAGTTTCAACCGCAGTCCAAGGAGAGGAAATGATTCATGTGTTGTTGCAGCTGCAGGCAAGTCACGAGGAATCCCAACACAGAGCGACACTTCATATAAACTAAACACCCCTTTCAGTCACAGTGGTTCTTGGCTCAGAAGGAACTGTGAACTGGTATCATGCCCTCTGTCTTACATCCTCTTTATAAAAGCCACCCTCAATAACATATCCCACACATCATTTTAGTATCTCCTGCAGAGGCGGTACAACTCAGAAACATTCCCTTTGCACTTCACCTTATCAGCGTGGCCATCTATTTCTTCTTCTCTGGTGTTTAGCTAAATTTCTTTCTCCATAACGGTGATTTGTGAAATGATTCATTTTGATCAGAAAAACTGAGATGTGGACAAAAATTCTAAAGTGCATGCAGAAACCAAAGGACCTGGGTCTATCTGTGCATAAATCATTTAAGGTGACTGGACAGGTTGAGAGATGGGTTCAAAATGGTATACAAACAAGGGACAAGAGGAGGCCATTTGGTCCTTTTGAGCCTTTCAATAAGATCATGGATGATCTAATTTTAATCTCAACTTGATATTCCTGTATATCCCTGCCAGTAATCTTTTGTCCTCTTGGTAATCAAGCTGTCTACCTCTGCTTTAAAAGAAAGCTTAAAGATTCTGCATCCAAGGGTTTTTGAAGTAGGAAATTCCAAAGAGCCTTTGAGAGAAAATTATTTCCCTCATCTATTTTAATTGGGTGATCCTTTGTTTTTGAACTATAACCCCTAGTTCTAGATTCTTCCATAATAGACAACGTCTTTTCCATGTCACCAGGTCAGATCGCTTCCGATCTTAGATGAGCTGCCTTCATAAACTGCTGCAGTCCATTTGACAAAGGTAGACCTATAATAGTCAGATGGGAATTTCAGGATTTTGACCCAGTGATAGGAATAATGATAAATTTCCTAGTCGGGGTAAGCAGCTGGATGGACAGGGTTGATCGCGAGAAGCTGCTCCAGCTCCTATGTTGATGCATTGGTTTTAATTTTCCAAATTTTATTAGATTTAGGAAGGTTCCTTTAAGCTGGAGAATAGCCAGTGCAACTCCTTTATTCAAAAAAGGAAGGAGGCAGAAAGCAGGAAATCATAGGCTAGTTAGCTTAACATCTTTCATAAGGAAAATGTTAGAAGCTATTATTAAAGCTGTATTAACAGGATGCTTGAATAAGTTCAAGGTAATCAGGCAAACCAACATGGCTTTGTTCAAGGGAAACTGGCAGCATAGTTAGGCTACTACATACATTCCCATCTGACTATTATAGGTCTACCTTTGTCAAATGGACTGCAGCAGTTTATGAAGGCAGCTCATCTAAGATCGGAAGCGATCTGACCTGGTGACATGGAAAAGACGTTGTCTATTATGGAAGAATCTAGAACTAGGGGTTATAGTTCAAAAACAAAGGATCACCCAATTAAAATAGATGAGGGAAATAATTTTCTCTCAAAGGCTCTTTGGAATTTCCTACTTCAAAAACCCTTGGATGCAGAATCTTTAAGCTTTCTTTTAAAGCAGAGGTAGACAGCTTGATTACCAAGAGGACAAAAGATTACTGGCAGGGATATACAGGAATATCAAGTTGAGATTAAAATTAGATCATCCATGATCTTATTGAAAGGCTCAAAAGGACCAAATGGCCTCCTCTTGTCCCTTGTTTGTATACCATTTTGAACCCATCTCTCAACCTGTCCAGTCACCTTAAATGATTTATGCACAGATAGAC
>NW_025214072.1:0-24388 GCF_004010195.1 Chiloscyllium plagiosum | reverse complement strand
AGGAGCAGGAGAGTCGATGTTTCGGGCATAAGCCCTTCATCAGCCCTTCATTCCTGATGAAGGGCTTATGTCCGAAACCTCAACTCTCCTACTCCTTGGATGCTGCCTGACCTTCTGTGCTTTTCCAGTGCCACACTTTTGATCAAAGATTATATCAATCCCAAGTCTCAGAAAACCTAATTTAAATACATTATATCAATTACCTAACAGTTTCTATAAACCAAAGTTTTGTAAATATAAAAATAACACCAATTCAGCCATTTTATTTCCTCTATTAAATCTGCCTAGTCAGTACTGGCAGTATTCATATAGTTAGTACTTTTACAGCTAGGACTTGCTCAAACTTCACAACTACCATCCAAAGACTTGTCAGAAAGCATAAAGTCGTACCATACCGATCAACCAGATTTGTCTTATTTATATCCACTTTGTACTAAAACTATTTCCCTTCCACTGCCACAAAAGCAATTGCCATTGTCTCCTTCAAGAGCAAATCCATATCCTTAACACCTAAACATCCAACTTTTCGAAGTCTTCTGGTCAGGTTCACTGCCCCTGTACTCTAGAGGTGTGAATGTAATCCAATACTATGGTTTATTTCTCACAAAGTTCTGCGCTCTCATCAACTCGATCTTTTCCAAGCATTACAACTCAAAACCCCAGCAAACAGATTTCAAATTTCTTGAACAAAAAAAGAAATTGCTGGAGAAACTCAGCAAGTCAGGCAGCATCTATGGAGAGAAAACAGAGTTAACATTTCAAGTCCAGTGACCCTTCTTCAGAAGTGATAGTAGCTAGGCAAAGGTAGCATTTGTGCTCTTGCTCTCACTTTCAAATATGCTTCTATCCTTGTCTTGCCTCACCTTAGTGATATTCTCTTGCCATACGAATTAAATATGCACTCTTAATCCTCTCACTCTAAGCTTCTCACGCCTGCTCATTCACTGTGTTCCACCGTTTGTGTTCACTTATTCTGCTATTATCTATCTGCTGAATTTTATTTGAATTCCTTCTGGGTTATCGACCTTTATCCTGCTTTTAAAACAGCTGCAAACATCAATTAAACCTTTGCCTCTCCTCTCACCTATCTTGCCTCCTGCTTAAAATCTAATTATTTTCTCCTTTGCGTATTTTGAGGTATGAGATGGCTTCCTGCACAAGGAACAATATAGAAATTAAACATGACATAAATTGTCCTTCACTTCCTTAGAAATAAATTATTTATATTGGATTATTGTAATTTTCAAAAGTTACTTACGTTTCAGAACACTTATTAGTTCATCTCAATTCTTACAATCAGCAAAAAAGCTACAACTCTTCAACTGTCACATTTAATTATTTCTTACATTATTTCAGGGCTATTGCTTCCACTACTGTGTAGAGATCCATATCTAGCACTCTATATGAACAGTTACTTCTTGATTTAACTTATTTTGAGGTTGAAATGCCTTACTCGACAAGTTTAAACAAAATGAAAAAAAATTTTTTAAGCTATCTTATAAGTATTTGTACAATTACCCTTTTCCAACAATGACTTTTAATGTCTCACATAAACACACTTGTACGCAACTTACAAGGCAATGAACAACACAAATATTCTTCTGATCTTGTTTCAGCCATAAGTGCATATTCCTGCAAATATTGTACAGGTTTTGTAGACTCGGGGCACGACGTGCAGGCCAGCCACATTCAGAAACCTACATTTATTAAAAACAGAGCAAATGTTTTTATGAAATATTCATGAATTTTAATAAAATCTAAATTACAGCTTCATGACTAAATATAAATATGTAAATTGAATCCTAAATATTTTTATCAGCTTAATTTAATGAAGCTAATTTTATTTAATCATCAAGTTAAAGCATATTTACACAAAAAGATGTACATTTAAGTTTGAACCAGTGGAGTCTTTTTCTTTGGAGAGGCACTTATGTGCCTTTATAGTTAGAATGTTTGAGAATCCCAATCTAACTTCAGCATCATGATCACAAACTCCAGCTGACACTTCAGCGGAGTGGTGAGGAAGTGCTGCACTATCAGAAATGCTGCTTTTCAGATAAGACATGAAACTGAAACCTCCATCTTTCCTTTCAGATGGATATCCCACAGCATGATTTATTTCTCAAAGCTTTCTTAGTAAACCTTTTGACGCAATTCTAATTGGGTTAATTTCTTTTGTCTACTTCATCTTTTTGATTTTCAAGCATCTTTGGGAGAACTTCGAAGTCACCTACAGAGAATACACTTGCTTGAGGTTTCCACCATTTCCTTGTTTTCCATTATTAATTCCTCAGATTCATTCTCTAGAGAATAAACACCCACTTTGATTACTCATTTTCTTTTTAAATCATTAAAGAAACTGTTTCTAGACTACTACCAAGTTTTTTTTCACAAACTCTTGCCCATCACTTAAAGTTTGCACTACCTTCTTGAAATTCACAATGTGAAGTGACATGACTTTTAGTAAATTATTGGTTGTCATAGGAACCAATGTTCAAATCTGAGATAGGTTTTGTCTAAATCTAATGTACAATTTGAAATGGTTTACAATAAGTGTAGCACTGTGCATTCCTAGCTGAAATAATAAAGGTAAGCTGGGACTGTGAAAAGAATGTTAAAACAAAATGACCTGCTGCGCTTTTCCAGTAACACATTTTCAGCTCTGATCTCCAGCATCTGCAGTCCTCACTTTCTCCCCAACTTAAAGGAAAGACTTAGTACTCTGATTTCCTCTTCCTTGATGCTTTTTCCACCATTTCTTGCCGCTTTTTTAGAATTCTGAACAACTTTCTGACCTACCCTAAAACTCTACAGAGTATACACCCTTTTCTTCAATTTGACACTATTGTTAACTTTTTTAATTCGCTACAGATTGTGCATTCTCTGCCGAGAACTTTGCTTAACATTATGAAATATCTCAAAAGGCTGTCACTGTGTTTGCACTAACCAACATTTAACCTATTTTCCCAGTTTCCCTTATCCAGCTCCATCTTCACATCCTTGCCTTTATTAAAAGTATAAAACGCTAGTTTTAGACATATTCTTGCCCAAACTACCAAGTGAAATTTAATGGTATAACATTTCATTCAAAATCTAAAATAATGTTAAAGTATTTTCATTCAATGCAATAAACTAGTATGCTGTTTTGATTTTCCTAACATTTCTCAAGACATGACATGCAGCATGGTGTTAAGGTCTTTACCAGCATGGTCACTTTAAAAAGAGGCACTACTGTAAATGGAGGTTTGAAAACAATTTGGCTGAATAATTCCCACATACAAAGGTGTCCAACTGAATGCTGTCCACTTTAATCAGTGGCCTTTCATTTATAGAAAAAGTTTAACTGAATAGCTACAGTCATACCACACATACAAACACATTGAACTGAGTTACATAACATATAAATGACAGAAACAATCATTAATTACACATCATCATTCAAATCTGTCAAAATAATGAGGTTTTTGTGGAAAAAATTTAAACTGAAGAATACAAAGTTAAACAGTGCATTGAAGTCAGCTAATTTCAATTCACTTTTTAGATTTGTTAAAACATACTCTGTTATGGAATTTGGAGGATCTGTAGGTTCGTTGTGATAGATTGTATACTGCATAATGTCCTGGATGGCGGGAATCCAGAAACAATCTAACATCTTCAATGTTGTTTTTGATTGCAGACTCAACACCTTCAGCTGGAAATGACATAACTGGGGGAAAAATATAATACAGTACAAATTCTAAGCATAGACCTGCATGATATCAAATTACAATTAATTCAAATGACATCAGAACTCCTTAATTAGGTTACTGGCTGTACTCCCCAGTGTTTTATTATTCTCTGTAGAAAAGATCCATGTGAAATTTGTAATTAGAATGCTATGCTGTAATTATTGCTCAACATTTAATGAGCTAATTCAAGCCTGCTTATTGTTGATCAACCTTTAAGTGTGGTTTTCTGTAAATCATGTAATTTATAAATGATTGTGTATTTTCAAGAACATTTCCCACTAATTTCCTTTGGACCTACTAGGTGGTCACATGTTGCATAAGCAACAGAGAAATAAGAATCGTCCGTTCAAGATTTCAAAGTAAACCAGACAAAATATATAACATAGTTGGAAATATTAGAACAGCACATTGCAAAATCAACAAGTATTTTATTTTTTAAACAATTTCCCACATTTTGTCAAAGTGTGATGGACACTGGAACTTTGACAATCAAATTTTGTTTTAAAATATTCTAAACAGGATCAACAATTCTAAACAAAAAAAATATGCTGGAAATTTGAAACAAAAATTGTTGTAGAAACTCAGCCAGCCTGGCAGCTTTTGTAGAGAGAAAGAAGAGTCAACATTTCAGGTCTAGAACTCATTCAAAAGAAGGGTCACTATGCCCGAAACATTGACTGTTTTCTCTCCACTGATGCCAGCAGACCTGCTGAGTTTCTTCAGCAATTCTGCTTTTGTTTCAACAATTCTAAAGTTCACTTCTGCATTTTTAAATTTATAATGTTTAACAAAATGTGAAATGAGATAATACAGTTAGTTGCGCCACAAAATCTAGGAATGAACAAGTGATTCTCAGTTGGCTTCTAGAAGAAAAGTAACGTACTGCTCATTGACCTTTATCAGACAGGCTTATTCATATGCATGCAAACTTTATCCTGAAACAGAAAGATTTTCTTACTTACCGGCTATTCTTGATGTAATATATGAAATGTCCAAATCTCCTTTAGCATAGCTAGTCAAAAAAACATAGAAACAGCAAATAAGAATAGATTGCACAGTAGGGAAGAGTAAGAGATACAGTTCAACTGTTGAAATTGCACACAAGGGTGCAGATCAGCCCATCGTGTCTGTACTGAATCACTGCATCTTCCAGCTAGTCCCATTCCCTGCCCTTTCCCCTCATATCCCGACTACTCGTTCCCTTTCAGGTATATATCCAATTCAGTTTTGACAATTATTAGACAATCTGCAACCACTATCTTTACAGGCAAATAACGTGAAGCTAAATACCCTTGGACAAGAAGCCAAAATAAAAACACGTGATAGCAATAAATACAGGGTATGCTTGCAAATTAATGTTTACCAAATATACATCTAATTTTCATTTGAGTTATGACAGAACCTATTCTATATCTATTTTTGAAAAACCCATTCTCTCTACTATTAGACAAACTACCTTAGCTCATGTGTGCGAACCTCCAGCTCTCCATTCCTGCACTCTTTTAAACATGCACCACAGAGTTTAGATTCTCCTTTCTTCTTCTTACTCCTAAAATGTATGACTTTATCCATCTCTGCATTAAATTTAGTTGCCTTGTGTTCTATCCAACTCGCCAGTTTATATCTTCCTGGTGTCTGTTAATATTCGGCTTATTGGTTACGACATTTCTAAGTTTTGTGCCACTCTTAAACTTTGCTTCCAATACAAAATTTCGAGGTCATACGTGTCAAACGTAATTCTGGTCCTCAGACTGACCCTAAATAGGAGTTCTCTCTGCAGTATTCCATAAGTGTTTGCACACAACATTCCAAGTGCCATCTGGCAGAAATATGTCCTTTCAGGGCAGGCCCTCTGTCACAGATAATAATGAAACTGAGCCACCACCACTCCACTTCACCAAGACTGTGGATACTGGAACAAGGGGCAATTTTAGAGACAGAGATCAACAGACTTTTTTTATCGATAAGGGTATCACAAGTGAAGAACAAAGGTAAGAGATAGCTTTGAGGAGCAGATGCGCCATCATCTAATATTTAAACCAGCTTGCAATTTTTCAGCAGTTCATTCAATAAAATATATCAGTTGTCACTAGTAATAAGTGACAAAATAACTTTAAAGGAACAGGTTATAAAGTATTATTTTTTAACACATATCCTTTGAGTGGGGGGGGGGTGGGAGCAGTATATGATGTATTTATTTGATGACAATGAACTCCAAAATGTTGAACGGGAGATATTTTTGTATCTATGAATGTCCTATATTTCCACATTGCTTCTGCATACTGAAAAATGATGTTTGAAATAGCTGTTATGATGTTAAGAAGCTCAAGTGTGAAGACTGCCACCCAGGCAACTGCTCATGAGCCTTCATAATGACAAATAAAAGGGAGTGGTTCAAAGGACACCAGTCGATCAGTTGATGTGGCTCTGCCAGTGGGAAGTGGGTTGGGGAGATTAGGTATCATTCAAAATCATGAGCAATCCATGTCGTCCCGTAACCAGTATTTGGTTTGCTATTGGCATTCAATTGTATCGGGCACAACAGACCTCCACAGAATAAGAGCATCATGACTGCTGCCAAGATATTGAGCTGCATATTTCACTATCAATTGATACACAACAGCTGAAGTGAATGAGTGAAATCCCCGTTAGTTCCATTACACAGCATATATGACATGTGAGAGACAGTGAGGTCTGCAGATGCTGGAGATCAGAGTTGAGAGTATGGTGCTGGAAACGCACAGCAGGTCAGGCAGCATCCGAGGAACAGGAAAATCGACGTTTCAGGCCAGACCCTTCATCAGGAATGATGATTGAAGTCTCATTCCTAATGAAGGGCTCCGGCCCAAAACGTCGATTTTCCTGCTCCTCAGATGCTGCCTGACCTGTGCTTTTCCAGCACCGCACTCTCATATATGACATGTGGCACCCAAAAAACAATCTGTGTGCAGTTAATGGCATCCTACATCATGATAGAAGTTGCAAGTTGAGCAAAACTGAGGGTTCATTTCACCTACCAGCTTCTGTCAAGACAGTATAAAATTATGTTAGATCTCTTTGAAAAGAGAACCTCATTGATCTCCTGTCTCGAAAGGGAATGAGAAACTATAAGATGTTGCAAACTCATCAGCTCCAATCTACAATCACAGCTTGGTAACCATTCATTTTTACTTTTATCCTCCAAAAAAAGTCACGAAAAGGCACTGTATTTGATATTGTTGCTCAGTATAAAACAGAAACGCTGAATCCAACACATTGGATTCAAAGCTTACCAGAATGTGCAAAATCATGCTTAAAAAGTCAACAAAGATAAAACAGATCTTGAACAAAACCAGTCAAAAATGCAAGATAATTAGTTCTGAAAGGCTAATTACACGTGAAGGCACAGCATACATAAAAGGTGAACAACACAAAGCTTCTCAACCCTACAGGGTTCTATTTTTAACACTGCATTTTATGTATTTAAAACAGGCAACATTAACTGCAAATGCAAGCCATAACAGCGTCAGATACATAGAACTAAACTCAATTTTAAATTTTACAGACCCTGGCACAGTTCATAAAAATTATACTTAATTGCTACAATATATACAGAAAATGGCACAGTAACACAATTAGACTCTCTAGTAACTAGATTAAAGAAGCAGACGTCTTGGTAATGCATTGATATGTTTTTTTTAAATCATGAACTTTAAATCTTCTAAATAATGTGGCTGTAAAATGTCAAAAACTTTATGCAACTTGTAAACTATTCCTAGTCTTCAATATTATTTTACAATGAAGATCAGAATATTTGACTCTCGCAACAGCAAAGACTGTCAAAACTGACTAGTGCAATCAGCCTGATTTCATATCAAAACTGTTCTGTTTGAATTACTTATCAGAGCTGCCTGATACTGATGATGGACGCTCAAAATTACAATTGCACAATTCATCAATCCAAAATTCTCTACAACAGTGCAAAATAATTCAAAACTACAAAACGGAGAATAAGCAAAAACGTGGGATCTTTCTCATAAATCTACATCTGTATATGCCCAATCAAGGCAACTTAAACTGTTGACTAAGAACTTTTTAAAGAGATCAGCGACTCATAAACACAATAAAGAATTCAAGGTCAGTTACAATTTGCAAATTGGTGAAACCAGCCTATTTCTTGCTTCTGTCACTTATCTCTAATATACAAATCTAAGTGAAGAGAGTTTAAATTGTAGGCATTCACAACATGACACATGCAAACATCTCTTGAGATTTCAATTTCAGGCAGAACAGTTCATTAACACCAAAAAGAGTGCAAAATCCAGTTATTACAAATCATAGCTTAGCAGCACACAGAGGAACTAAAATATTTACCTGGGATTGCTACCAGAGGCACAGAGATGTTAAGGAAGAAAAAAATTGAGTGAATTCTCAAAACACCAACAGTAATAAGCAGCAACATTCGCAATGAGAAACAAAAAGTGCATGATATTCACCAATAAACTAAATAAAAATAACTAAATGTAAAACAAAATACAATCCAAGCAAAAGGAAAAGAAATGCAAATATCAACTTAATTGTCCTGCCAACTGGAACAATGCATTTAGTATGGACAATATAAATTATGTTATTTTGATTGACACCTCCAATTTTAGAGATGGCAAACATGGCTCTCGAATGGACTGTCATCAAATGAGGAAAGCAAATAGAAACCAAGTATTCTTTTCAGATTTTTTTTATCATGTGTGTTGACTTATCAGCAGAACACTAGCCTTAACTATGAACAACAATAATAATTAATATATTAATGGGTGGGAATAAAAAAGGTCAAGCAGAAAGAAAATATTGAGGAGGTGGAAAAAAGAAAGTTCTAACTTATTCTCACAGTTCTGTCTTCACATGCCTCCACCCACATACTTTAGCAAAGTAGCTGTAAACATTTCTGCTTTCATAGTTTGAAATTGGGCAAGATGGTGCAGCATGAATTGACTTGATTACACTTGTTTCAAAAGGCTAAATTCAAACTACATTTTACTCTGAATTTTATCAAAAATATAGCAATTATTTAAATGCTAGTGAGATACAAATAAATCAAACATAAAATCATTTTCTCTGCTCTATCACTTAATTTGCTTAAAAAAAAAGATATGATGCCAAGGCTTTTCATCTTACACTCATAGCAAGAAAACCAACTTTACAAACAAACGAACTATGAGCAGATGTCAGCCATTTGGCCCCTTGCACTGCTCCATCACTGAATAAGGTCATGGCTAATCTGTCTGCATTTCAAACTGTACATTTCTATCTACCTCTGATATATTTTCATTCCATCGGCTAACAAAATCTACCTCTCTCCACTTTAAAAACATGCAATGACCCTAATTCCACCATCCTGTGGGGCAGAGAATTTCAAAGTTGCTTGACTTTCTGGAATAAAAAAAATCTCATCTCTGTTCTAAAGTGGCAACCTCTAAAGTAAAATTTGTGCCAATTTTTACTGGACTCACCCTCAAGGGGAAACATCATTGCCACATCCACATGTCAAAACTATTCAGGATCTTATATAATTTAGTCAAGTCACCCCTCACTTCTAAATGCCAGTAAAAACAAACTAAGTCTGTCCAGGTCTTTCCTCACAAGACAACCTGGTCATTCCAGTTATCAATTTAGCAAACCTCCTGGGAACCACATCTAACAAATATATATCTTTTCTTAAATAAGCAAACCAAAACTCTCCACAGTATTCAAGATGTGGTCTCATTAATGTGCTGTATAACTGAAGCATAACATGCTTACTTTTACTTTCAAATTCTTTCATTATAAAGGATAGAACTCGACTAGTCTTATTAGTCACATCCTATAACTACTTCCTAACTTTTCTCAAGCCCTTTACAACACTAAATTCCAAAAAGAAATAATACATGCAGCATGAGGACAGAATGCGGACTGATTGAGCTACGGTTGAGCATGGAAATGTGGCAGGAACAGTCCATTGTCAATTGCATTACCTGATTACCTTCAAACCAGACAAGTTGACGGAGTTGGCAAGGCTTTGCCAGGGATAGCAGTAGGGTTTGGGTAATTTTTTATTTTCCTCATTGAAAAAGGCACAATGTGTAGACATATTTCTTTTTTCTACCAAGAACCGAGCACTGTATGAGAACATCTGCAGCTTCTGGCACATAAAAATGCTCCCAGGCAGACTGAATTTCAAATTGGTTTCTGGTGCAATTCGTAGTACAGTCAGGATTATTCGGCAAATGATGCCCAAGAACAGAAACAAATCAAAATGATTGACACTAAGTTCTGAGTTTCACAAGCAAAGGCAACCGATACACTGCCTTCTGTGGACAATCAAAGGGATGCGGTGTGTCTGACATTGTTGGGAGGCATGACTTACATCACACCAACACTGAAAGTCATACCACCTCATTATTCACTTGTGTGACTGGCAGAATATCATTTTGGCTTGAAGCAGGATCCTGTTAACTGAGAATATAACTAGTGTGTTAACTGCAAAATGTCAGCATGAAACAGCTAGCATCACCTGTTCCTTGATCCACACCCATGGCAACTTTCAATCAGAGTTGACTTGCCTATTTGAATTTAACAGTTAGCCAAGACTGAGAGGCAGCAGTTCCTGCCAGATCTCCATGCCAATGATAGTCCAGCCAATCGTAACCCTCTTCTCATAATGAGTAAATTAATGTTTCCTTTCTAAAGTTGTTTCTCTTGAATTTCAGTCTGAATAAAATCAAGACAAAAAGCATTAACTTCATGTCTCTTTTCAACAATTTTTATATTCTGTACTACCAAGCAATTACTTGTCATTTTTATTTGAGTCCTTAAAACATGATCCAAAAGAACAATCAAAACCCATCAATGAGCAGATATTACACAACATGATCAGTCCTGAGTTATGCAGGACCAGTTGTGCAACCAAAGTTTGAAAAAAGAACCTCCGATGCCCTCCATGTGCATCTGACCCATTCTAATATGTATTACTGTATTATCCATCTGCCCTTCTACAAATCAAGTACTACATCAACTAAAGTACAATGCTTCTTGAAAAAAAAATCTTCGTTCTACAAGATATATTTATAGATATTTACATTGGGTCTGTTAGATGCTATGAGTTTGCCTATTTAATCTTGTAGTCTGTTGATAACAATTGGCTTTTTTGAAAGGGTACTAATATATCTGTAGCCATTGAGTGAAATCTCTACAGGTGATTAATGATAAAGATTTCACAATGACAATGCAACAGAATCTATAATGCAAAAGAAAGATAGCTGAAATTAGAATAATCTGTGAATAAAATTCATTCAATAAATAAATTTAACCCATGAAAAGATAGGCAAAACTCAATTCGACAGTTGGTATCTAGAGTAACAGATTAGCAAGAAGTAACATTCATTCTGCAGTAACTTACCAAAGTTGCCAATAACTAAGAACACATTCTTACAATAGGAAAGGGAAATGTGAAAAACATTTAGTAGAACATTACTGGGATAGTCTATTTAATTGTTCTAAGAATTTCACTATCATTTTAATCCCTGGGAATTTACCAACAGAGCATTTGCGTCCATCAGTAGTGACTCTGTGGAACATCAGCAGCAAAAAGTAGTTACTCTATGGAATAGCTGCAGTGAATTGTAGTGACTCCATGCAACTGTCACAGTAAAATGTGGTGACTCTCTGGAATAGTCACATTGAAATGTAGTGACCCGACAGAACAGTTGTAGAGAAATAGCAATTCCATGGAACAGTTGCGTTGAATGCAGTTAATCTGTGGAAACAGCCACAATGAAATGGGGTGACTTTGTGGAACAGCTGCAGTAAAATGCAGTGATTCTGTGAAATGGTCAAAATGAAATGCAGTAATTCAGTGGAATAGCTGCAGTAAAATGTTGTAACTCTGCGGAACAGTCGCAGTGAAAAGCAGTGAATGTCTGACAGTCATAGTGAAATGTAGCGACTCTATGATCCTAGGGAATATGTAGTAAGACATCTGCTCAGCAACCGTTTTGACTTACTTGGCAACTGACTGGATCATCTTTGAGGATGTATCTTTGATGTTAGTCAGGAAGCGCTCCGTGCCTCCTTTGAGAATATCAAGCAACCCTCCATGATGCGATACATCATTTTCAACACCTAAGGAATAAGGTGAACAGATAATCCATTAGGTACCAATAACTCTTCAATTGCCAAGTGCACTTTTGCTCATTGCCTACAAACTGCCTTCTACTTAGCACATATTCTTGATATAATGAAGCTTTTTTTGGAGTGTTTCCAAATATTTGTCAACTTGTATAATCAACTAACCCAATAACTGGGAGAAAGTGAGGATGCCTCATGATGGAGATCAGAGTCACAAAGTGTGGTGCTGGAAAAGCACAGCCAGTCAGGCAGCATCTGAAGAGCAGGAGAGTCAACATTTCGAGCATAAACTCTTCACATTCCTGTTGAAGAGCTAATGCTCAAAACATCAACTCTCCTGTTCCTCAGATGCTGCCTGACCAGCTGTGCTTTTCCAGCGCCACACTTTTTAATCCAACAACTGTACTGGAAGACTAACATTTCCAATTGTAACTCAATCTATTTCACAAGTTAAAAATCTCTGAAATAAACTGTATTTTTATATCGGCATGGGCCAAGCAATCCAAGTTTTATACAAAAGAATTGGCCAAAACAGCTCTAAGTCCCTTGGCCTTTAATGAAATTATGCTATACATCCCATCAGGAAAATCACAAAGACCACTTGTTTGACTTGCATTCTACAAGCCAATTGAAAGAGTGGTTAACAAGTGCACAGCCTATGCACTATACCAGATGTTGTCAATGTAACACTTCCAAAACAACAACTATAAATTTTCAGAAATATCTAAATAGGCTCTTATTGATTTGAATGAAATTAGAGATGTTTAATGTCGAGCCTTCCTCTCATAACAATGATCACAGTGGCACAAAATGGAGCATCTCTTTCCAGGCAGACATAGACTGATATCGTACTGAATTGATGACAACCAGAAAACACATATTTTTTGCCTAGTGCATTCTACCAAATTACAAACCAATATACTTTTTTAGTTCTGTTTATTTAGCTCACCATTCTTGATGCAGCATAATAAAATTAAAAGACAAGATGCTGGGATAAGAGAGGGATCCTAGATATGAGAAATTATAGCACAATGTGCCCGTTCAGCATACAAGCCCACTTAATTACTTATTTCATTAATATGTTTCAAGATGTATTAATAAGTGTTAATTAATAATCAAATAATGGATTTACAGATTAAATATGACTGAAGTAATTGAAGAAAGAAGTAAGGACTCACATTTGTGAAGTGACTTTACAACCCACTGTGTTCCCAAACCACTTATACTGATTCAGCATTTTTCAAGTCTTGCCACTGTTGTACTATAAACGTCAGAGTGATAGAGACTGGCTTTTTTTTTAAAAGTCATTTTTACGTTGCTTTAGATTGATCTAACAGATATTCGGTTGGGAAAAGCAAAAGGTTTTCACTTTACTTCAAGTACATAGAGCACTTTTATGATCACGCATGGTAAGAAGCCTAAACGCAAATTAATGTCATTGATTAAACAATCAATCAGACAGACTGTTGAAACAGTCAATCTCTGTTTGGAATGAAGAGTTTCTTTTGATGCTGGAGTCGAATGGCCTTTACTCATTTATTTTTACTCAGTATTAAAATCAAATGTTCATGAAGCACTTAATCTTTACTGCATAATTATCCAATTTCTTCAAAATTCAATTATGAACCCGAATGAAGACTGTTCTTTTTAAAATTTGCTCAAAAAACAGCTAAAATCTCAACGGAGGTCAGCTTAATATAGTAATGTAAAGCAATACGCAATTGTCCAGTTTTTGCCACTGCATTACGCTAAGAAGCATGACAGAAAGAGAAGGGAATATAACTGGACTTCTTTGAAAAGCCCAGTATAAATAACATGCATTGTGATCTTAGTTTTAGGATGATTTAACAGCGCTATATTCTCTAACACGCTAATCAGTCCATTGAGTGGAGCCTGTCATTGTAATTCTAATTTCAAATGGGAAACAAACCAGAACTTGTCCGGTTTGTTAATTTGCCTATTAATCAGCAACATGAAGCACAATAAACATGAAAGATCAAATCAAAATGAGAATATAACATCAGCAATAATTTTGCTGGTGACCCGATTTCAACATGCCCTTCCTGACTTGTAGAACCAAGAAGCAATCGTAAGCCTAAATGAATCAGACACCAGGATTTTAATGACCAAACCCAGTTTAGTTGCAAGAAGATTAGAGTTGGCATCAATTTGAAACAAATTGTACAGCTTTAACCAGAATTTATGTGATGCTGCACTAGATATATTTCTATGGCACAATGGAGAGTTTATTCATGATTCCTTTATGCCTCCTTTGTTAATAACTAGGTCACATACCTGCATTGTGCATGTTGTTCAGATGTCCTGCTGGTTTGTTCCACTGTGGCGCTGAACTTGCCATCGTACTGTTGGCCACCCCTCCATTCTGCTCCAGGAGCTGTAAGGATTGATAACCATCACAAGTGATCCTTCTCAGATAAGAATGCAGCAGACTCATGAAAGAATAATCCATACACCAGCACAACAAAGAAAACAGAAATTCCTAGCAACCAGTTGCAAATTATTCTGCTATCGAGTCACAGAACCAAAACGATTCTCATCAGAACAAACAGGGCATTGCTGTTAGTTCTATCTCAATACTCAGCTGCCTACACTTACAAGCAGATCCAGCAAGATATCCAATTTGGCTTTAGGCCCAGCATGATCAGTATATTCAGCTGACTACACCATGCCTGCTTGACATCTAAGGTGATTAGTTTTAAGATGAGCATATTACCTTCAGAATCATATCAGAAATGGTAAAACAGACAGTTTAAAAAAAAAACAAGCACTTGCACTTCTATAAAATTCAACACAGTTTTTTACCTAACATATTTACCAACTAAATAATTTCTATGTTTGGGCAAATAACAATAAAACGACAAACTTTAATAATTTTATACTGATCCCTTTAACTAGTCATATCTGCAAATAGCTACAATTTCTTACTGTACAACAATTCACAATAAAACCCAATGTGCATGAATTACATACGTTTTGACCAACAAATGTGAATTGTCCCATTTAAAGTGGGACAGAAAATGCATCAGTCTGTGAAGTGGGATTGATTTCATGTAAGTGGAGCATTGGTACAATTCAGTACTCTGAGACACAGAAATGGATTCCTTTCAAGGTTTTCTTTGGGATTAATAAATTAATGATTGCACAAAGCTGTGATTCAGTGCATTTATTCCAAAGGTCCAAAGGGTGTTTTTACCTCCCAGCAAGTACATTCAGGCATTCAAAACAATTCCAGCACATTAGCATTCTGGAAATGAAGCTATAAGGTCAGCTTGTTTTGTACCTGACCCAACTAGTAAAGATTTAAAACAGCACATTTTCTACATGAGAGGGATACCAAGGTACATCATCAATATTCATCCTACTTCTTTACTTGGTGATAGAGACAAGCCTATACTTTCAATATAAAATTGATTTGTTTTTCCTCAGCAGTTGAGTGGGAGAGAAAAAAAGTAAATCAGTGAGTACGTGAGAGATACTTACACTCTGCAACAACTGCCAATCAATGTGCAAGCACTGTCTAAGTTTAAATTAAGAGCCAAGAAAATGAATACCATAAAACTTCTGGTTGTTGTGATATTCCAAATTACGTAATCATTGCCAGCTCTCATTCGATATTGTGCATGCATATCTAGAATTGAACGTCAATAGCCAGCTAAATTGATACACAGTCAACAGCAAAAATAATCCAACTAACAGAAAAAATAACTGAAGTACTTGAAAACAGTGAACACATCAAAACCAGAAGTCAACATTGATGATCGTAAAACAATTTACAATAACCTTTGCAAAACTATACATATGATTAACTACATGTTAAGAATTTTCAACCATTATTTTGGGCATGACAAAGAATATAAACTGCTGTTTAAACATGACAAGAAAGAACAACACCTTATATCACTGCAACAGGGTGAACCCGATGCTTTTGCAGCGACTATTCAGTCACACAATGATTAGAGGGGCACATTAACAGCTAGACCCCTCCCCATTCAGATGATTCAATAATTTAGATAGAGAAGCAGAATAAAAAATTAACAGACTGTAAATACAACGCATCCTTCACAATTCAGATACACCACATGTAAATATACTGAATGTAGAATAATGGAATAGTCCATTAATTTAAAAAAGGTAAAAGCCTGTCACAAATGGTATGTGGATAATCATATCTTTCCCATCTTTCTTTTGGTTACTAATGGGAATTGAGCAGGGCTAGCATCTATCGCCCTATCCCCGCGGCCCTTGAAAGAGTGGTGGTGCGCTGTCCTCTTGAACTGCTGCAGTCCATGTGCTGTAGGTAGACCCACAATGCCTTTCCAGGATTTTGACTCAGTGACAGTGAAGGATTGGCATTATATTTAGAAGTCAGGACAGTGAGTAGCTTGGAGGGAAGCTTGCAGATGGTGGTGTTCAGAGTTTCCTCTAATTTTCTTAACATGTCAACATCAATCACCAAGTGCAGAACATCACTCAGGCTGCAACTGCACAGCTTTGTGGAAACTATGGCGACATTGGTTTTCTAGATGATCATGGTCATACGTTGGTGCTATGCAAGGAGCCTTGGTGTAGTTTCAGTACCGCATTTTGTAGATGGTGTACACTGTTGCTGCAAAGCATCAGTGGTGTAGAGACAGAATATTTGTGGATATGATGCCTATCAAGTGGACTGCTTTGTCCTGGATGGTGTCAAGCTTCAAGTTGGATATGCATTCATTAGGCAAGTGGTGAGTATTCCATCACACTCATGCCTTGTGCTTTGTTAACGGCTGCCGGCTCTGGGGAGTCATAAATTATTCAATGCAGAAATCCTAGCCTCTGGCCTGCTCTTTTAGCCACAGTACTTATTGTGACTATGTCAGCTGAGTTTCTAGTCAATGCCCAGGATGTTGAAGGTGGGGAATTCACCAATGATATTGCCATTGAAAGTCAAGGGATGATGGTTAGATTCTCTTTCATTAAAAATGGTCATTGCTTGGCACTTATGCAGCGTAAACTTTACTCACCACTTGATATTGTTTTGTTACATTTGGACTTGGACTGCTTCAGAATCAGATGAGTCATGAATACTGCTGAACATTATGCAATCAGCAGCAGGCATCCCTACTTCTGACTTTATGTTGGAGGGAAGGTCTTTGAAGAAGCTGAAGATGGTTGGGCCTAGAACCCTGTCCTGCATATCTTCTGCAGAGACATTCTGGAGCCAAGATGACCAAACTCTGACAACAACCACCAAGTCCCTTTGAGCCAGGTATGGCTCCAACCAGTGGAGAGTTTGCAACTGACTCCCATTGACTCCAGTTATGCCACAGTTCTCGGATCCTACTCTTGGTCACATCCAGTCTTGATATCAAGGATAGTCAGTCCTACCTCAGCTCAGGAATTCAGCTCTTTTGGATATTTTTGAACCAAGCCTGCAATGAGGTCAGGATCTTAAAGGCCCCAGTGGAACCTAAACTTAAGAAAACATTATTTTTTTCTGCAATTGGCTATTCTACCTTTAAAACCTGAAATGATAAAATAAAAAAAGGGAAACTTCTAGATTTATTTCCTTGTGGAAATCCCTCTTCTTACCTCTATCATCTCCCCATATTCAACTCACACTACTTGTCTTGTACACACCTACTTCAGACAGACAACAGGACAGTCTAGGTAACAAAATTCTCTCCAGACAGAATCAATGCAGCTACACAAATAGGTGGCTCACTGGGTCATAATGGCTCTTCCAGATCAGTTTCACTCCTTAATAGAGTATTAGGCAAGTCAAATCCTAAATTGAAATCTGGCATGATGGATCATATTTTGTTTTTTTTTTAATTTAATGAGGTAATCTTTCACTGAAAGACCAGGGTGCAATGATACAGATTTCGTTTTAACAATAAAACAGAAGTTTTTTAAGCAAAAGAAAAGATAAAATAAACCAAGCTAATTACATATGACAACTTAAAAATTTTAGACACACAATTAAAATATACTTTCCATCTATACCAACAGTAGCCCTTTACAGTAATCAAATACCAGAGAAAATTCAAGTCTTTGTCATCCCTATAAGTTTAATTTAATTGGTGCTTTTCATTCCAGGTCTTGACAGTCCAATAGCCTCTTCCTGGAGTATTTCACACAACTAAGGTTAGAGGTTCTCAACTTTAAACGACCCTTTAGGATTCTGACCAAACTCTTCTGATCTGAAACTTCCAAACTAAAGCTCACACTCAGGCAATCTATTTCCTAACTTTTTAAGGTAACTCTTTTCTCTACAAGAAATTGTTTCAAATGTCTAATTTCCAGTAGGACTTCTGAGAACAGAAACAAAAGCTTTCCAAGCTACAGGAGGTTTCCATAAACAAGCCAAACATCAGTCACTGATTATTCTAAGTGACAGCCGACAAATACTCTTCAAAGTTTCCTCTGTCGACTCGTAAAGTTCTGCCAATACAAATAATTCTCCAATAGCATCCAGAAACACACTCTCATATACCGATTTCAAAAACCTGTGGCTCCAAAAATACCTTCATTCACACAGTTCAAAACCCACATACCATTTATTCAACTCTACTATAGATGTTAAAGTACATATAACTCACACATCATACATCACAAGTAGGAGAAAGTTAGGACTGCAGATGCTGGAGACTCAGAGCAGAAAAGTGTGGCACTAGAAAAACACAGCAAGTTAGTCAGTATCTGAGGAACAGGAGTCAATGTTTCAGGCAGTCCTGATAAAGGGCTAATGCCCAAAACAACTCTTCTGCTTCTCGGATGTTGCCATACATCACAAGTGTCAATTCTTCCAACTCTTACAGCTGACGATATACCAAAACCTGCCCATCAGACCATCTAAACAGCATATGAAATAGTGATTAGATCATCTTACCACTGGCTTGATCTTCAAGGAAGATCTACATTGCATTCAAACACTGAAGATGTGAGCTTATTTTCAGATATCAAAAGCAGAGGAAATCACAGTGACATCTCCTTCATTGCAATCAGATCAAAACATATACATATCAATTGATATTTTCAGTCCTAAAACACCAGACTCAAATGAACATACTCAGCAACCATGTAAGTAATAGAGTGAACAGCTTACTTTAATCATTGCTCTGGTTGCTGATGAGCTGATTATTAACACACATGATCCAGCAAATCAACTTATCAAAGCCTTTGGTCAGTAATATCATATGCCATCCCTGTCACTTTTTAACATAACTATTATGACCTGCAGCACACTCAAAGGTTTCTGTTTTCCTGCATTCAAACATTTTTGTTTTTTAATTAGCAAAAATAAATAAACCAGGGAATTAAGCAATTTAATACAATAGTCCATTTAACTGTTTATATTCAAATTCTCTTTTGAATGTGCCTTTCAATAAATTTTGAGAACCAGGATGAATGTTTACCTCTGTAATTGGGGATTTAAGATTAATATTCCTAGCAGCAGCGATCTCCTGCAGTTGATTTACAACCTCTGTGATAGTCAATCGCTCTTCAGGATTTACCTTCATCATATTACCTACAACAAAAAGGAAGAATATCGAGGTCATCATGCTACCTTCAGTCAATATGAACTAACAAATATGGTTAAAACATTAGACTAGGACTCTAATTTCCTCCACAGATTCCACTTACTAGCTGCAAATTAGGAATCACAGCTTAAATGAAAATAAGTACAATTGTATTTATACAGTCCTTCCCATACTTGGACTGTTTCATAGTGATACACAACAATGAACAATTTTGAGATACAGCCTACTGTGGCGGAGACATACTCTGCATTCAACTTGCATCTGACAAGGTTTTAAAACAGCAGAGAGATAACACCCTATCAATCTGCTTTCTCTGTGTTGGTCAGCCAGGATACTGGAAGAATTCCTTTGCTTTCACATGAGTAGTACATTGAGATCTTTTCCACTGAAATGATCAGAAAATTGAGACTCAGCATCTTTTACAGTTCATTACTCCTGCAACATTGCACACAAACATCAGTGTGGATTGTGTTTTCCAGATCTAAAGTGTACCCTGAATATTTAATAAGCACAAATTAACAGTAATATATCACACCAAAACATGAAAAGTGACCAGAGTTGAAAAATGTCGTGCTGGAAAACCACAGCAGGCCAGGCAGCATCCGAGAAGCAGGAGAATCGACGTTTCGATTGCAGTCCCACCCTGTTTTAAATATACTGCCAATTTTTTATTACTCCATTTCCCTGCTTGGAATAGCCAAAGGTTTACCCACAACTAAGAGAAAAAGGGATAGCATATCTGATCCAAGATCTTAGCATATGGATCAGAAGTAACTCAACTTTTGGGGCCATGAATAGCACTGTGGACAGGGATGTTCGTTAAACAGACTCTTGAAATGCATTTAATTTGGTTTTGCACAAGATTTGCACAAAATGTGCACAGACTTGGAAATAACTTTAGAGCAAAGGTAACAATTAGGATCATAGAATCACCACAGGGCATGAGCAGGCCATTCAGCCCATCAAGTCCACACCAACCCTCTGAACAGCATCTCATCCTATCCTATCCCTCTAACCCTTCATTCTCCATGGTAATTCACCTAACCTACACATCCTGGGGCAACATGGAAAATTCAGCATGGCCAATCCACCTAATCTGGATATCTTTGGACTGTGGGAGGAAACCAGAGCACTCAGAGGAAACCCACGCAGATTGCAGAGTATGTGCAAATTCCACACAATCACCCAAGATGAGAATCGAACTCTGGTGCCTGGACTGTGAGGCAGCAGTGAGCCACTGTGCCTAACCCTGATAGGAAGTAGGAAAGAATGAAGTGGGAAAAAACAGTTCATTCTCTGAATGGCAGAAGGTGAAAAGTGGCAGTCGCAAAGGATCTGTACTGGAGCCTTGGCTTTTCACAGGTATATTCAAGATCTGAACAATGAAATTGAGAGTTGCATACCAGATTTGCAAATTACATCAAGTCAATAGCACAGAGTTATATGGATGGGACCAGAAATTTACAAAGGGCCACAAACAGACTAAATTATGCGAGCAAAAAGTAGTCAAGGAGGTCGAGAGATCATTCATTTCACTGGTGAGCTTCAAGCATCATATTCACACTATCACAAAGACCACCTATTTCCACTCTATAATATCATTCAGCTTTGCTGCTATTTCAGCTCATCTGCTCCTGAAACACCCAATCACACTTACATTTCCTCTAGACTCATGATTCTGCAACAATCCTGCCCAGTTGCCCCATATTCTATTCTCCATAAAATTGAGGTCATCTGAAATTCTGCAGAACAAACCTACACTCTCAGCAAGTTCTGTTCTCCATAATCCCCATGGTTGACTGATCAACACTTGCTCTCGAACAAGCAATGCACTGATTTTAAAATGTTCATGTTTGATTTCTGTCCGTGCTGTCTCCTCCAACCCCACAAAAGCACTCCTCTATTTATGGCTTCTTGCACTTTTCTCTATTCACCTGAATAATTGCTCCACCATTGGCAACTATGGTACACAGTGCTCAGGTTCTTAAGACCATAAGATATAGGAGAAGAATTGGAGTCATTTTGACCATCGAGTCTGCTCCTTCATTTGATCATGGTTGATGTTTCCCAAATCCATTGCCCTGTCTTCTCCCCATATTCCATGATGCCCTTACTAATCAAGAATCTATCTCTGTCTTAGATACAATCAATGACTTGGCTTCCACAGCCTTCTGCGGCAATGATTTCCACAGATTCACCATCCACTGGTTGAAAAAATCCCTCATCTCACTTCTTAAGGGTAGTCTCTTCACTCTGAGGCTGTATCCTCAGGTCCTGTCTCTCCTACTAGCAGAAACAGCTACTCAACATACACTGCATCCAAGCTTCTCAGTATTCTCTAAGTTTCAATGAGATTGAATACAGACCCAGAAGCCCGAAACTGGTTCTCATATGACAAGCCCTTAAACCTCAGATCATTCTTTCAAACCTCTCCTCTAATGCCAGCACATCCTTCCTTAGATACGGAGCCCACCATAATTCAAATGTGTTCTCACCAGAACCTGATACAGACTTAGTACTACATCCCTGCTCTTGTATTCTAGCCGTCTCAAATTCAATGCTAACACGGCATTTACCTTCTTAACTGCCAAATGAACGCGCATGTTAACCGTAAGAGAATCCTGAACCAGGATCTTAAATCCCTTTGTGCTATAAATTTCCAAAACCTTTCCCCATTTAGAAAATAATCTACATCTCGTAAGTGCATAACCTCATATTTTGCCACACTGTATTCCATCTGACAATCCTTTGCCTACCTCATGGCATGTCCATGTTCTTCTGCAACATCCTACCTCAATAATACATATCCACCTATCTTTGTATCATTTTCAAACCTAGTAACAATGCTTTCAGTTTCTGTAATGTAAATAGTAGTGGTCCCAACACAGAATCCTGCGGAACTCCACTAGTCACCAGCTGCCATCTTGAAAAAGACCTCTGTATTCCACACTCTGCAATCTGCCCATCAGCCAATCCTCTATTCATGCCAGTACCTTGCCTCTAACACCATGGGCTTTCAGCTTATTTAGCAGACTCCCATGTGGCACCTCGTCTTCGGAAATTCAAACAGATCACACCAACTGGCTCTCCTTGGTTTAATTTGATAATTACCTTCTCAAAGAATTCAAACAGATTTGTCAAACATGACCTCCCCTTGTCAAAGGTGTCTTGACTCAGCCCTATTTGACCATGCACTGCCAAGTACTCTGCAATCTCATCCTTAATAATGGACTCTAAAATCTTAGCAACCACCAAGGTCGGGTTAACTAGCCTATAATTTCCTGTCTTGTGTCTCCCTCCCTTCTTAAACACCATTGTTAAATTAGCTACTTTCTGGTCCTCTAGGACTCTCCCTGAATCCAGAGATTCCTGAAAGATCACCATCAATGCCTCCATAACTTCCTCAGCTATGTTATTTAGAACCGTGGGGCGTAGTCCATCAAGTGCAGGTGATTAATCATGTTGAGATCTGTCAGCTTCTCCAGCACCTCCTCCTTAGTAATGGTCACTATACTCACCTCTACCCCCTGACTTTTGTGAAGTTCTGGTATGCTACTGGTGTCTTCCACCATAAAGACTGATACAATGTACCTCTTTAGTTCCCCTGCCATTTCTTAGCTCTCCATTACTCCTTCTCCAGCCTCAAGACCAAGACAACCTTTCCGCATCTACCTTGCCATGTCCCCTAAGAATGAATGTTTCAATAAGGTCATTCGTGTATATTCCAATGAACACAGTCTACTCAGCCTCTCCTCAAAAGACAGTACCCTCTACTTGTTATCAGCCCAGTGAACCTTCTTTGGACTGCACCTAATTCCAGTGCTAAGAGACACAAAACTGCTCATTGTATTCCAGGTGTGGTCTGACTCGTGCCTTGAATAGGTTTAGCAAAATCTCCCTAATTCTTGTAGTCCTTTCCATTCACTTGTCTTCCCCATGATCTGCTAAACTTGGATACTAGTTTTTTTTAATTCATAGACAAGAACTCCCAAATCACTTTGTTCTATAGTTAACTATCATCTTTCTCGATTAAAATAATATCCAACTCCACTACCCATCCTCGCAAAGTTCATAACATCACATTTCCCCAAGTTATTTTGCACCTGCCAAGTTTTTGCCTATTCTTTTAACTTGTCCATATCTCACTGCAGATTCTCTGCATCATCCTCACCACTTGTCTTCCAGTATTGTTGGTCATCTGCAAACTTAGCCATAATACATTCAGTTTACTCACCTAATTCATTAATATATAATGTAAATAATTATGGCCCCAGCACCAATCTCTGTGACACTCAACTAGTTACAGGGTGCTATCCTGAAAATGCTCTCTCCTTATACCAACTCTCTGCGCTCTGTTAGTTAGCCAATCTCTAACCATGCTAATATGCCACCTCCAACATTATGGGCTCTTATCTCATTAAGTAGCCTAATGTGTGGTACCCTGTCAAACGCCATCTGAAAATCCAAATATATAAAATCTCCTGCTTGCTAGCCAACAACTGATCACTGGATTTAGGCTGCAGATAAACTGTGAGCTATCAAAATGGTGGAATTAAAGAGCTAAATAGTTATGTTCCGCAGTTGACAAAGTTTTGTTTCCTCTTGAAGCATAAAAATCTTCCTAAAAATTCCTAATCACAATAAAGTATATAACAAGAAAAATATTTCATCTACAAACTTTACAAATCTAAAGAAAGATCTAAAAAAGATGGCAGCATCGTGCCTTAAACAATAAAAAGTAATTTCAAGTTATTTTATTAAAACAACCTTAAGCTGGAATTTGTTATTTAAGTATTATTTAAGCATCATGCCACTTTGGCATGTTGTAACAAAATAGACCAAGTCAGGTTTTTATAACAGTTCTCATTTCACAAACTCAGCAAAAACTAAAAATGAAGAAAAATCTGTTGACATTTCCCTACTCATTCTTTTAAAGCAATGCAAGCTGAGATTAGCCACAAATATGAATCTCTCTCT
>NW_025214071.1:35524-38838 GCF_004010195.1 Chiloscyllium plagiosum | reverse complement strand
GAGAGAGAGAGAGAGAGGGAGAATGAGACATAGTATGAATAGAATGCCACACCACAATTTGTTGTCCCAAGCTGGTTAAAAACCGTGATATTGGTGATCGTGCCCGAACTGCGCTGAGTCTCTCCCCTCTCTCTCTGTAAAAATAAAAGCACAAAACTATGGATGCTGGAAATCTGAAACAAACACACAGAATGCTGGAGAAGCTCAGAGGGTGGGCAGTGTCTGTGGGTCACATTGTCACAGGAAGGCCTTTCGGGGGAACAAGAGACATCCCAGCCCTGACGATGCCCACTAGTTGGGAAAGACTTGAAGCCACGGACACGGTATACTCTGTATCTAAGGACATCCTAGCATCTGTCTCTCTTCGAACCATAAACCAAGTTCCACTAAAGTAAGACAGACTGCCCAACGTTAGATACAGTGAAAAAGACAGCAGCCTCACAATCCGAGTTCAGCTGTGACCAACAGTGACCTCATGGACACAGAAATTACAGACAAATCTCTCTTTATTAGTTCCATTCATACTTAATTCAACAATAACCTATACCCTTATCTTAATTTAATTAACATAGATTGGGAATGGGAGGGAAGGAGAGACTGAAAGGGGAAAAGAGGAGAGAGAGAGAGTGTGAGGGGATAGAAAGTGAATCTTAGAGTCATATTGTACAGAAGTGGTCCTTCAGCCTGTCAAGTCTATACTGCCAAGAATACAATAATCCTGCTTTCCAACACTAATACTGTACAGCTCCAACATCACCTCCCTGCTCTTATAGAGGTGTGTCGCTACGCCATCTTACCCCCCTATTAACCTGCTCGGTCACTGTCAGCTCTGTCCCTGTGAGCTTCCTAGTGTCCTGCCATTCATTGAGTGCTCCCTTGTCTTGTTCCTTCTCCCAAAGTGCATGCCCTCACATATATCAGAGTTAAATTCCATCTGCCGTTGATCTGCCCAATATGTTTATATCCTCCTCAAACCTAGAACCTTTCTGCTCACTGTCAACAACATGGACAATTTCTGTGTCATCTGCAAGAATGTGCCAGAGAGAAAGAGTGGGAGAGGGATGGTGAGGGATGGAGGGAAGGAGAGAGAGAGAGAGAGAGAGAGACACTACAAGAGATCTGGGATTGAGAGTGTCGTACTGATAAGAGTGAAGAAAGTGTAAGCAGGGTTGAAGAGCCTCCTGTAGTGAAGAGGAACAATCATTCTCTGTGATCTTTCATGGCCAGAATTCAGGGTGAATCACTGAACGAGGGCGATGGATAGGGCTGAGGGAGATCTGTGGGGGTTCAGTTGTGTGTAAAATTATGGAAGAAGTTACAGGTCGGGGGGGGGTAGGGTTCAACAGAAGTTATTAAATTGTCCAGAGCAAGAGCATGACAGAGATTATGGAAAGATTCAGGAATCTAACCTCAGGCACAGAGAAGTGAGCAGTCAGTGTAGGACTGAGGGTGTTGTACACAAATTCTCACTTCTACTACCTCTCTTGAAAAGTAGAACCACATCAGTCACCCTCCATTCCCCTGTGGCCAGAGAGGAATTAAATATTTGTGTCAGTATCCCTGCAATTCCCTGCCTCACCTCCCGCAGCAGCCTGGGATGTAATTCATCCAGGCCAGGGGAACTGGCCATTTTTAAGCCTAACAGGACCTCCTATACATCCCCATTTCCCATGTCAAACTGTGCCAGTTCCTCGCAGTCCCTGTTCCTGAATTCTGAACCTACGTTCACTTCCTTTTGCGTGAAGATCGAAGAGAAGTATTTATTTAACATCCTTCCAATATCCTGCGGCTTCACACATAGGCTGCCTCCTTGGTCCCTAATGGGCCCTACTCTTTCCCTGCTTAACTGCTTCCCTTTAATGTAATTTATAAAATATTTATAAAATATGTTAGAATTCTCCCTAATCCTGTTCACAATGTCCTTTTGCAATGCCCCCTTTTTGCTCTTCTAATTGCTTTCTCAAGGTCCCTCCTACATTTCTTGTATTCCTCAAGGGCCACAGCTGAATTGTTCCATCTGGACTTGCTAAAATTTCTTCTCTTCTTCCTCATCCAGTCCTGAATTGTCCTGGATATCCAAGATTCTCTGAACGTATTGCTGCTACATTTTCCCCAAAAGGAAACATGTTGGACCTGCGCTCTCCCCAGCTCATTTTTGAATGCATCCCACCCACCACCACCACCACCTTACCCCCTGCTCAGCCATAACATTACCCATAAGCAGCTATTCTCTGTCTACAGTGGTCAGATCCTGCTTTATTTTAATAAATTGTGCCTTCCAAAGCTGTCTTTTGCAGGCCATCTTTTCCAGAATAAATTTAAACTGCACTATGTTGTGGTCACTATTGCTAAAATGCTCCCCAACTGCCACATCAAACACTTGTCTGGCTTCTTTCCACAGACTACACTGTCCCTGTTGGGCCTTCTGCAAAAACCTCCCTTGGATACTCCCCCTCTAAACCCTTCACACTGTGACAATCCCTTCCAGCTCAGAGAGCAAATCTACATCCAAAATCTCAACCTGAGCTACAAATCTTCTCAAAACTCACTATGACTATCCCAATTTACTTTGGGGAAAGTTGAAATCCCCGAGTATACAGTAATTATCCGATTTTTGCTCTAACACACCCCTGTGAACTGTCTACAACAATGATCCCGGGGATGGTTGAGAACTCAGGGTCTGCACTCGAAGGTGTTTAGAAAGATGCGGGGGATCTGATTGAGCCTTAGAGAATACTGAGAGGCCTGGATAGAGTGGATGTGGAGAAGATGTTCCCACCAGCAGGAGAGACCAGGATCTGAGGGCACAGTCTCAGGGTGAAGAGACAACCCTTCAGAACTGAGATGTAGAGGAACTTCTTCAGTCAGAGGGTGGGGCTACAGGAGAATTGTGGAGGATAAGTCGTTGAGTATATTTAAGACAGAGATTGGCGATTGATTAGTAAGGGGAACAAGGCTTATAGGGAGAAGGCAGGAAAATGGGATTCAGAAACAGATCAGCCACGATTGGAAGGTGGAGCAGGCTCGATGGGCCGAAAAACCTCTTCCAGCTCGTATATCTCAGGGTCTTATGGCCACAGACACAGAGCCCTGAGATTCTCCCAGATACAAGGGGCAGAGAGGGGCAGAGGGGGGTTCTGAGAGGGGCAGAGGGGGGTTCTGAGAGGGGTTCTGAGAGGGGCAGAGGAGGTTCTGAGAGGGGTTCTGAGAGAGGTGGAGAACATACATGAGGAACTAAGAGGAAGTTACCTGGGGTGAGAGAGAGAGAGAGAGAGAGAGCGCGAGTGTGAGAATGACAGAGACGGAGAGACAGA
>NW_025214071.1:2488-34880 GCF_004010195.1 Chiloscyllium plagiosum | reverse complement strand
GGAGAGAGAGAGAGAGAGAGGGAGAGGGACAGAGAGGAAGAGGGACAGAGAGACAGAGAGAGAGCGACAAAGCGAGAGAGAGACAGACAGGCAGAGAGAAAGAGAGAGACAGAGAGGAGGAGACGGAGACACACAGAGAGATAGAGACAGAAGAAGATAGAGAGACATGCAGAGACAGAGAGATACAGAGCCAGAGAGGGAGAGAGAGAGAGAGCGCGATGGAGATGGAGAGCTGGAGAATGTGCCAGTGCTGGGGTCGGACCGAACTGGAGAGCCACCATGTGGTTGGAAAGCAGAAGGCTCCCTCTCCTCTGAAATACACAATCGTTCGCTCAACAATGTCACCACCGTCCTTCAGAATACAGTCAGAGACTCCTACACCATACAGTGTTAGTGGCTTTCTCCAGAACAGTGCCCAGACCAGCCCGGCCCGGCCCAGTCCAGCCCAGTACAGCACAGCACAGCCCAGCCCAGCCCAGCTCAGACCAGCCCGGCCCAGCCCAGCCTGGCCCAGCCCAGCCCAGCCCAGCCCAGTCCAGCCCAGCTCAGACCAGCCCGGCTCAGCCCAGCCTGGCCCAGCCCAGCCCGGCCCGGCCCAGTCCAGCCCAGTACAGCACAGCACAGCCCAGCCCAGCCCAGCTCAGACCAGCCCGGCCCAGCCCAGCCCAGCCCAGTCCAGCCTAGCCCAGTCCAGCCCAGCCCGGCCCAGTCCAGCACAGCCCAGTCCAGCACAGCCCAGCCCAGTACAGTCCAGACCAGCCCAGCTCAGCCCAGCCCAGTCCAGTACAGCCCAGCCCAGTACAGTCCAGACCAGCCCAGTACAGTCCAGACCAGCCCAGCTCAGCCCAGACCAGTCCAGTACAGTCCAGCCCAGCCCAGCCCAGTACAGTCCAGACCAGCCCAGCTCAGCCCAGCCCAGTCCAGTACAGCCCAGCCCAGTCCAGTACAGTCCAGCCCAGTCCAGCTCAGCCCAGCCCAGCCCAGTCCAGCCCAGCCCAGTCCAGTACAGTCCAGCCCAGTCCAGCTCAGCCCAGCCCAGTCCAGTACAGTCCAGCCCAGTCCAGCTCAGCCCAGCCCAGTACAGCCCAACCCAGTCTGGCCCCATTCAGTCCAGTCCAGTCCAGCTTAACCCAGCCCAATCCAGCCCAGTCCAGTCCAGCCCAGCCCAATCCAGCCAGTCCAGCAGTTGTGATTCCTGGACTCAACAGTGACCCCCTCCTCCCCCATGGCCCCACACTCTGTCATTCCTCCCTGACCTTCCTCCCACCTCTATCCTCATTCAGTCCCTTCAGCCCATCTCCCAGCTCCTAGCATCACGCTGAACCTCTCTCCCTGAACCCCGAACAGGAACAATAGCCATAGAGCTGGGTGTTTTTAGATAGCTCTGTCAAAGATGGGTTGAATGGCCTCCTCTTACATTCAGGGAGTCATGCAGCACAGAAGAGGCCATTTGGCCCATCAGGTTTAAACTGATCTACTAACACTATCCCACTTTCCAGTGTCATTGCCTTGAACATTTCAAATCCTTATCACAAACTTTATTCAGCCCCCACAGACCCCAGTCCCCTCCCCCTGCCAGACCCCCCACCCCAGCCCCCTCAGAACACTTCCAGTTCCCAGATACCCCACAAATCTCCCTCCCAGCACCCCCAGCTCCACCCCCAACCCTCACAGACTCCCTCCAGCCCCCGCCTCTCTCCCGGTGAGTGGCCCTACCTTTAAGACCATGTGAAGCATCATTTGCAGACCTGCTTTTCCTGGGTATTTCCCGGCGATGTTCTTCGCTGTCAAATCAAACAGTGTGGCACAGGACTCCGTGCAGATACTGTGCACCAACATCTTCTTGCCTACTCCATGGGGGCCAGCCAGAAGGATGGACTTCACCAGGGGAGCTTTCTCATGGAGCGGCTGGGAGCCTACAGAGGGCAGAGTGAGAAAGCAGAGGATCTCTATTGGTCAGGGAGAGACCCAGCTGAGCCAATCCTGGGGCGGGGTGGGGTGGGGTGGGGGAGGGGGTTCACACAGTTTGCTCACTGACACTGACGTTGTTGCAAGCACAAATGAACAAGTTGGCATCCGCACTGAGCCAGCTGGGTGGACAGGTCACTTATTGGTTGGGAGGTGCAGATCGAGGTGGAGTTCACACACCAATGGATCATGGACCCCAATCCTGAACAGTGTGGTACCACACCATACCAAGGCCACCATTTTTAAAAATGCAAACAAGCATTAGGTTTCATTTAGAGTCATAGAATCATAGAGATGTACAGCATGGAAACAGACCCTTCAGTCCAACCCATCCATGCCCACCAGATATCCCAACCCAATCTAATCCCATCTGCCAGCACCCGGCCCATATCCCTCCAAACCCTTCCTATTCATATACCCATCCAAATGCCTCTTAAATGTTGGAATTGTACCAGCCTCCACCACTTCCTCTGGCAGCTCATTCCATACACGTACCACCCTCTGTGTGAAAACGTTGCCCGTTAGGTCCCTTTTATATCTTTCCCCTCTCACCCTAAACCTATGCTCTCTAGTTCTGGATTCCCCAACCCCACAGAAAAGACTGACTATTTATCCTATCCATGCCCCTCATGATTTTATAAACCTCTATAAGGTCACCCCTCAGCCTCCGACACTCCGGGGAAAACAGCCCCAGCCTGTTCAGCCTCTCCCTGTAGCTCAGATCCTCCAACCCTGGCAACATCCTTGTAAATCTTTTCTGAACCCTTTCAAGTTTCACAACATCTTTCCGAAAGGAAGGAGACCAGAATTGAACACAATATTCCAACAGTGGCCTAACCAATGTCCTGTACAGCCGCAACATGACCTCCCAACTCCTGTACTCAATACTCTGACCAATAAAGGAAAGCATACCAAATGCCTTCTTCACTATCCTATCTACCTGCGACTCCACTTTCAAGGAGCTATGAACCTGCACTCCAAGGTCTCTTTGTTCAGCAACACTCCCTAGGACCTTACCATTAAGTGTATAAGTCCTGCTGAGATTTGCTTTCCCAAAATGCAGCACCTCGCATTTATCTGAATTAAACTCCATCTGCCACTTTCTAGAGGAACAGCATCATAAAGTAGATAAGATCCTGCTCAGTCTCTACCCGCCCCTTGGTTGGACCACGTTTTGAAGTACTCTGTGTAAGTCTGGTCACCATATTATAAACTGGAAACAGTAAATAAAGAAGATTCATAAGAATGATACCAGAAATATGTGTAAGTAAATATCAGGAAGGGATTGGCAGACTGGACCCCATCTCTCTTAGAAAGAGTCAAATGGTGGCCTTTAGAAAAGGTTTGGATTGAGTGACCACAATGAGTGTGGAGCTGGCTGGAAGGGGTTCTCTTCGGTTCTATCTCTGTGACATTGCGGGTGCTCTGGAAGTACATTGTTGGCAATACAATGACTGAGCGAGATACATTAATTCATAAATTTAGAACATCATTGGCTGATGTGAAAGTTGACAAGGCACTGGGACTGGGTGAGGTACATCCCAGAATTCTGAAGAAAGTGAGGATACGAATTGTGGGAACGCTGGTCTCAATCTTTCCGTCTTCCCCAGACTCAGGGGAGCTGCCAGAGGATTGGAGAATTGTTTAAGCAAGACTGTAAGGATAATCCCAACAATTACAGAGCAGTCAGTTTACCATCAGGGGTGGGGAAGCTTCTAGAAACAATTATTCAGGATAGAGTCAGTAATCACATGGAAAAAGGTGGGATAATCAGGAGGAGCCGGCTTGGATTTCTAAAGATGAAGTTGTGTTTAACTAACGGACAGGAGTTTGTCACAATATTTGCGTGAAGAGTTCCAATAATGTTGTGTCTCAAGGCAGTTGGTGACCATCACTCACTAACCTGTCAGATGAGCCACCCAGGAGATTCTGTGTCACTGGTCCATGGGATCGGTGGTGTTTGTGATGAACCTGATCCTAGAGCCTGATCTGTGGCCACACACTGGACACGTGTACCCGGGAGGTGGAGGTAGCCTTTGGCCTCAGTATCGCTAGTGTCCCAGGGAATTAACGCAAGCCTAGAGGCCTTCTCCTTTAATGCAATGGGTATTAGAGGGTAGGCCGATGAGGTAAGGGTATGGATTGATATCCAAGGAGCAGGACTGGTAACTCAATATTCCAGGGTATAGCATCCTAAGACAGGACAGGGGAGGGTGCCAGAGGAGAAGTGCTGTTGTCTTGTTAATTCACGAGTCAGTTATTATGGTAAGGAGGGAGGATATCTTGGCAGAGTCTTCAAATGAGGCTTTGAGAGTAGAATTTAGAAATAAAAAAGGAGCAGCCATATTGCTTGGAATGTATGATAGTCTCTTGAATAGTTAGCGGGCAATGGAGGAACAGATCTGTAGGCAATTCATGAAGGTATGTAAAAACAACATGAGGGTGATTATATCAGGGTTTCAGCCAGCAGGTAAGGGCAGGGAGAATCCAAGATGGTCAACAATATCTCAAGGGGAAGGAAAGAGCGTTTTCTCTTGTCCTGAGCATTTGGAACTTGTCCCCTTGTTATCTACCCTCAGCACTGACCCCACCCTCTCGGCACTGACCCCAACCCTTTGGCACTGACCTCTAACCCCTCGGCACTGACCCCGACCCCCTCGGCACTGACCCCCCCCACGCCCTCAACACTGACCTCTAACCCCTCGGCACTGACCCTGACCCCTTGGCACTGACCCATGTCTCAGGGCTAATTGGTCAACACTAACCCTCAGACATGACCTTCCAGTACTGACCTCTCACCCAGACCTGACCCTTCAGCACTGACCTCTCACCTCAGGTTGACCCTTCTATAGCCTGTTGCCCACAGCTGATGCCAGGGTGAGGTGAGGACAGTGTGACAGGTTTACACCAAGACACACTTTGGAAACATGGAGGCTATGGCTGTTGTTGTGTGAGAGAGACTCTGAGTGGGTTATCTCTGTCCTTTTAGCTGTTCCCTCTGGTCTGGAGTTGCCCAGAGGGTGTGAGCTGGGTGAAGGTGTAATCCAATCACTTACCCAAGGGCAGGATGGCGTACATGGTGATGATCTGGCGGATATCGTACAGTGATGGCATTGGGTTGATGTCGGCACTGAGCAGGGTGCTCCCTAAGTAACTGAAATCTCCTGTGGAAACATGAGCCAGTCAGTAAGTCAGGCGGTGGTCAGCGAAGAGGGTGAGAATGGGCTGGAGGAAGAGTCAGGGCAGGAGAATTCAGTGAAACAGCACAGGCTGGTAAATGATCCCACAGCCAACGGATCAGATCTGAGCTCTGCAGTCCTACCCCACCCAGTTATGTATGTATGGAGGCTCCACAAGTATCCCCATCCTGAGTAATGGGAGAGCCCAGCACATCAGTGTGAAAGATAAGGCTGAAACTTTCACAGTAATCTTCAGCCAGAAGTGCCGAGTGAAAGGTCCACCTCAGCCTCCTGCAGTGGTCCCCAGAATCACAGCTACCAGCCGTCAGCTAATTCGATTCACTCCACGTGATTTCAACACAGAGGTCACAACAGCAGGTCAGAGGCTGGGAATCCTGCAGTGAGTAACTCACCTCCTGACTCATCTACAAGGTGCAACTCAGGAGTGTGAGGGATTACTCCCCACTTGCCTGGATGGGGGCAGCTCCAGAAGTTGACCCCATCCAGGACAAAGCAGCTCCTGCTTGATTGGCACCACACCCACAAACAACCCCTCCCTCCACCCCCGGTGCTCAGTAGCAGCAGTGTTTACCATCTACAAGAGGCCTTGCAGAAATTCACCCAAAGACCCTCAGACAGCACCTTCCAAACCCACGACCACTTCCATCCAGAAGGACAAGGGCAGCAGATACATGGGAACACCATCCCCTCCAGGTTCCTGAGTGGAAATAGAGTCTCGGATCCTCGGGTCATGCAGCACGGAAACAGACCCTTCGGTCCAACCTGCCCATGCTGACCAGGCTTCCCTGTGTTTGGCCCATTTCCCTCTAAACCTTTTCTGTTCATGTTCCTGTTCCCATGTCTTTTAAATGTTGATACGGTATCTGCACCGATAACCTCCTCTGGCAGCTCATTCCACGTATGAACCACCCTCCTGGGTAAAAAGGTTGCAACTTAAGTTCCTTTTAAATCTTTTCCCTCTCACTTTTAATCTATTCCCTCCAGTTTTGAGTAAAAAAACCTTGTCTATTTACCCTCTCCATGCCCCCCCCCTGTAATTTTATAAACCACTATAAGGTCACCCCTCAGCCTCCGACGCTCCAAGGAAAAAGTCCCAGCCATCCTGCCTCTCCTTATAAATCAAACCCTCCAGGCTGGGCAATATATCGTCAGTCCTTCAGTGTTGCTGGGTCAAAATCCTGAACTTCCTCCCTCAGGAGTTGTGGGTCAACCCACAGCACATAGACACAGTGATTCGAACAGGCAGCTCACCCCCACCTTCTCAAGGGGCAACTAGGAACGGGCAGTAAATGCTGGACCCAATCACAAACATCCCCTAATATCAGTTAGTGTTTGATCTTTGTGGCTGAAGATCAAGGGTGAAAGGGAAAGGGTTTAGGTTGAAGCTGAGAAGGACAATGGGGTTGGACAGGAGGGAATGTCGGTCAATGACGAGGACCCAGAGTCAGATACTCACCTAAATAACTGGCCAGAGGAACCTGTGGGGCTGCCTTCAACAATCCCTGTTCAATCAACTCATCGCACAGAGAGTTCAAACTCCTGAAACACAAAGGGAACACTGTCACATCCTCCAGTACAGTAGGGAAGGAGCTCTCGAGAATCTCAGCACCGGGATTTTTAAAACCATCTCACCCATTAGGTACAGTGCCCACTCCCTCAGCACTGACCCTCTGACAGTGCCCACTCCCTCAGCACTGACTCTCCGACAGTGCCCACTCCCTCAGCACTGACCCTCCGACAGTGCCCACTCCCTCAGCACTGACCCTCCGACAGTGCGCGCTCACTTTTTAGAGTTCACGTTTTACTCTAAACTGTGTGCTGTTTTCCCCAGCATACTCCCAGACAGGGTCAGATCTCTGACAGGTTTAAGCAGCAGGTTAAGCGAGTTGTTCTGTGCAATTATAATGTTCCCCTGGCACAGGAGGCTGCTGTCAGGCAAGGACACAAACAGGTCACGCTTACAATGAGTTTCCGATCCAGTGTGATTCAGCTGCTGATCCCAAAGACTGGCTGATCACCTCAAATCTATGTCCCTCCTGTCTTTACCCAACCTGCTGGTGTTTACAAAGCACACAACACAGTGTCCCAATGTTCGATCGCATTCTGTCATTGGACAGCATTTACTGAATAACCTTGAAGGTGTAAAGACTGACGCTGACATTGATGTTCGGATTGTCAGTCCTGCCCACAGAGTGGTGACAGATACTAACTGACAGGGTCTGTTCCATGCAGGTAGAAAGAACGTGCATCTGCATTGCTCTGTCACCACTCACCAACATCGCTGAGAGTGGTTCTCTGGGTCAACTCTTAGAGCTATGATTTGACCAATCAGAGTCAATCTGCCGTAAAATTAAATCAAAGGTTGTTAGTTAACTGTAAGTCATGACTAACTGGTGCATTCTCCATGGCAACACATCGACCAAACAAAGTCCACCTGTCAAGTGATGTTTAGCACCCCTGCAGTGCAGAAGAAGACAATGGCCCAGTGGTATGTATCATTGCTGGACTATTAGTCTATCGATCCAGGGAATGTTCTGGGGACCTGGGTTTGAATCCTGCCACAATAAATGGTGGAATTTGAATTCAATAAAAAACATCTGGAATTAACTGATGATTGTGAAAAGTTTGTCGATTGTCAAAAACAGCCATCAGGTTCATCAACAGCAGCACAATCTGTAACCTCATGGCCCAGCACATCCCCCATTCAACCATTACCATCAAGTCAGGGGATCAACCCTGGTTCAATGGAGAGTGCAGAAGGGCATGCCAAGAGCAGCACCAGGCATATCTAAAAATGAGATGTCAACCTGGTGAAGACACCAAATAGGACTACTTGCCAAACGGCATAAACAGCAAGAGATAGACAGAGCTAAACGATCCCACAACCAAAGGATCAGATCTAAGCTCTGCAGTCCTTCCACACCCAGTTGTGAATGGTGGTGGATAATTCAACAACTCAATGGAGGAGAAGACTCTACAAATATCCCCATCCTCAATGATGGAGGAGCCCAGCACATCAGTGCAAAAGATAAGGCTGAAATATTTGCAGTAACCTTCAGTCAGAAATGCCAAGTGGATGATCCATCTCGGGCTCCTCCAGTGGTCCCCCGCATCACAGATACAGTCTCCAGACAATTCGATTCACTCCATGTGATGTCAAGGAATGGCTGGAGGCACTGCAAAAGCAATAGGGCCTGATAACATTCCCGCAATAGTACTGAAGACGTGTGCTTCAGAACTTGCTGCTCCCCTAGTCAAGCTGTTTCAGTACAGTTACAACACTGGCAACTACCCGACAATGTGGGAAATTTCCCAGGTATGTCCTGTACACAAAAAGCAGGACAAATCCAACCTGGCCAATTACTGCCCAGTCTCCTCTCCATCATCAGTAACGTGATGGAAGGGTCATCAACAGCGCTATCAAGCAGCACCCGCTCAGCAACACCCTGCTCAGTGACATCCAGTTTGGGTTTCACCAGAGGTCACTCAGCTCCTGATCTCAGTACAGCCTTGGTTTAAACATGGACAAAACAGCTGAATACTAGAGGTGAAATGAGAGTGACAGCCCTTGACATCAAGGTCGCATTTGACCAGGTATGGTATCAAGGAGTCCTAGCAAAACTGGAATTAATGGGTATCACGGGACAAACACTCTGCAGGTTAGAGTCATATCTGGCACAAAGGAAGATAGTTGTGATTGTGGAGAGTTAATCATCTCAGCCCCAGGACATCTCTGCAGGAGTCCCTCAGGGGAGTGTCCCAGGCCCAACCATCTTCAGCTGCTTCATCAATCACCTTCCCTCTGTCATAAGGTCAGAAGTGGGATGTTCGCCGATGATTCAGCACCATTCACAATTCCTCAGACACTGAAGCAGTCCGTGTTCATATGCAGCAAGATCTGGACAATATCCAGGCTTGGGCTGACACGTGACAAGTAACAGTCACCACACACAACTGCCAGACAATGGCCATCACCAATAAGAGACAATCTAACTATCACCCCTTCACATTGAATGGTGTTAGTATCACTGAATCCCCCACTATCAACAGCCTGGGGGATACTGTTGACCAGAAATTCACTTGGACTCACCATATGAACACAGCAGCTACAAGAGCAGGTCAGAGGCTAGGAATCCTGCAGCGAGTAACTCACCTCCTGACACCCAAAGCCTGTCCACCATCTACAAGGCACAAGTCAAAAGGGTGATGGAATACTCCCCACTTGCCTGGATGAGTGCAGCTCCAACAACGCTCAAGAAACCTGACACCATCCTGGATAAAGCAACCCACTTGATTGGTACCACGTCCACAAACACCCACTCCCTCCATCACCAGCGCTCAGTAGCAGCAGTGTGTACTATCTACAAGATACACTGCAGGAATTCACCAAAGATCCTCAGACAGCACCTTCCAAACCCACGACCACTTCCATCGAGAAGGACAAGGACAGCAGGTACATGGGAACAGCATCCCCTTCAACTTCCCCTCCGAGCCCCTCACCATCCCGACTTGGAATTATAATTGCTCTGCCTTCACTGTCACTGGGTGCTGGAATTCCCTCCCTAAGGACATTGTGGGTCTACCTATAGCACATGGACTGCAGCAGTTCAAGAAGGCAGCTCACCCCCACCTTCTCAAGGGGCAACAAGGGACGGGCAGTAAATACTGGGCCCAGTCAGTGACCCCCCCCCCCGTGTCCCACAAAATGAATAAATAAATAAAAAGCTTGGCCCATCGACTCTGCAATGACCCTCTCAAGGACATTCCACTCTGACCCTCCCCCTAGACCTGTAATCCCACATTTCCCACGGCTAATCCACCCTCACCCTAACCCAGTAATCTCCCATTTCCCACGGCTAATCGACCCTCACCCTAACCCTGTAATCCCCCATTTCCCAAGGCTAATCGACCCTCACCCTAACCCTGTAATCCCCCATTTCCCACGGCTAATCGACCCTCACCCTAACCCTATAATCCCCCATTTCCCACGGCTAATCGACCCTCACCCTAACCCTGTAATCCCACATTTCCCACGGCTAATCGACCCTCACCCTAACCCTGTAATCCCACATTTCCCACGGCTAATCCACCTAACCTGCACATTTTAGGAACCCAGAGCACCTGGAGGAAACCCACGCAGACATGGGGAGAATGTGCAAACTCCACACGGACAGCCGCCCGAGGCTGGAATTGGGCGCCGTGCGGCAGCAGTGCTAACCCCACAAATCCCACAGAGGCAGATGGAGACATTTGATTTCAAACAAAATCTGGAGTGGACAGAGCTCCTCTGATAGTGACCAGGAAACTACTGCCAATTGGTTCACTCATCTCCTCCTATCCATCCCCAATCTGGGTCTACATGTGACTCCAGACCCACAGCATGGAGCGTCAGTCCTGAGGTCCTGATGCCAGGGGAGCCAGGGTCTGTGACTGTGAACCGTGATCCTCTTGGGAATGGAGTCGGGAGAGAGCAATCACACTAAATCCCCAGGATCAGAGTGGACTGCTGCAGATGGTGGGATGGCCTTTGACGTTTTTTACCTGTTGGCTGTAAAGTCTTTCTCCTTCTTCTTCGATCCTTTCTCTTTACCTTTGGCCTAAAGAGAAACAACACAGCCCTGTGTCAACGTTCACTCTGACTGTATCAGGAACCTGTGCCTGACAACACAGAGGTGCTCATGGTGAATGGGAACAAACCAACTTCCCCTTGGCTGGTCCTGGGGGTTTGGGGCTGGGTGGGGTTGGCGAGTGTGACGTGGGAGCAGAGATCTGCTCTATGATACAGACCCCTCCCCACCACACCACCAATTCAATTCATTCCATGTGATCTAAACAGTGGCAGAAGGTCAGAAGGTAGGAATACTGCAGTCAGTAACTCACCTCCTGACTCCCAAAGCCTGTCCATCATCTACAAGGCAGGAGTGTGAGGGAATCCTCCCCACTTCCCTGGATGGGGGCAGCTCCAACCCCCATCAAGAAGCCTGACCCCATCCAGGACAAAGCAGCCGCTTGATTGGCACCAGATCCACAAGCATCACCTTCCCAACCCCCCCACCAACACTCAGTAACAGCAGTGTGTACCAGCTACAAGGTACACTGCAGGAATTCACCAAAGATCCAAACCCATGACCACTTCCATCTAGAAGGACAAGGGCAGCAGATACATGGGAACACCACCCCCTGCAGGTTCCTCACCTGGACACTCCCCATCCTGACTTGGAAATATATCGCTGTTCCTTCACTGTCACTGGGTCAGAATCAGAGCTGACTGGGATAACTGACAAAGATCTGGACACTGCTCAGAATGTACCTTTTTGGGTTTGACCTTGGCTTTAGGAGGGTCACTGAAGTCCCGCTCAACTGCCATTCTCAAATTCCTCAACTCTTCTCTCATGAGCTCATCCACCTGTCGGGGGAGAGGGCAGGAGGTTAGAGTCAGTTACCAAAAAAACCACACCAGCTGACTGCTTTTACTTTCAGACAGTGGACTCAACAGAGAAATTACTGCTTTAAACCAAGTGCAAAAAGTTGCTTCCTGGAGCACACAGTGAAATGTAGAAAATGTTGAATTTTTCTGGAACAGTAAGAGCAGAAACAGACCCCACAGAATCAATGGGCTCGAAACTAAGGGGAGAAAGTGAGGTCTGCAGATGCTGGAGATCAGAGCTGAAAATGTGTTGCTGGAAAAGCGCAGCAGGTCAGGCAGCATCCAGGGAACAGGAGAATCAACGTTTCGGGCATAAGCCCTTTTCCAGCAACACATTTTCAGCTCGAAACTAAGGGACAACTGCTCAACAACAAAGTTTGACTGGCCCCTGGTCTAGTAGGCCCAGCACAACAATTCAGCCAACACCTACCTCCCAACCAACATGTCACGAGTTAGCTGTCTGCCACTTTTTCTGAAAATTCCCAACTGAAGAAGGAATAAAACTGAAGAAGGAATAAAACTCTTTCAAAGACAGTGAAAAGGTGAATTCCCAACCAGTGAATGAATGAGCCCATTGGTGTGCGAAACATTGTCAAAGACCTCAAAGGGATATGAAGAAACCAAAGAAAACAGCGTATCAGCTCCTCTGCTCAGAACGGTGCTTTGGAACTGTTTCCCTGCACTTCTGGCTTTTACTAGCCTTAATATGTCTATTTGTGAAGAGGGAATTGAAGATGGGTAGATTTTTAAGAATAGAGAGCTATACCTCAAAAATTCATATTTCCTGACTGCCATTGGACAAAGGTAAATTTATTAAGAATTCTCTTGTTAAGTACCAAAACCTATTCCTGAGGAAGGGCTTATGCCCGAAACGTCGATTCTCCTGCTCCTTGGATGCTGCCTGACCTGCTGCGCTTTTCCAGCAACACATTTTCAGCTCTGATCTCCAGCATCTGCAGTCCTCATTTTCTCCCACCAAAACCTATTGACCATTTTCTTTTAATCTGAATCATCAGTCAAGAATACTGGGGACTTTGGACATAAAACATTGGAGTAAAGTGGGCCAAACAGCTCATCGTATCTGCTCCAATTTTGGATGGTTTCATTAAATATTTTTCACATTTGTGACAACTCTAGGTATAGTGGGGTTTGATTTCCAACACAGTACCCCACTGGGTTGTGACTAAGTTTGAGGGCCGTGGCTGCACAGTTTTCAAACAAAGGAAATGTACAATTGGGTGTGGAGTTAGTAAGTGACAACAGGAGAAAGGAAAACACCAATTATTGTACTGTCAAAAATAAAGTGACATCAGGAACTGCTAAACCCTTCCTCTGTGCAAAGTAAGGAGAGATCCTAGTAACCGGATTGATGGATTGGGAAGTACACTGGGAGCCGAGGTGCTTGCCAGGTAAGATGATAAAAACCTGAAAGAGTAACACAGCATTTGGGTTAAATAGATATTCACGAAAGATGAGCAAGTGAGATATCGAAATCAGTTCCTATTGAGTTAGAGATAAAACAGGCTGATCATGAGGGAAGAATAAGGATGGTAGAAATGGGAGAGAAATATGAAGAAAGAGAGTTTTAAAAAGAGTTGAATTGCAAAGGGGAAGAGAATAGGGTGAAAGTTTGGAATGATGCAGTTAGAGAAGTGAGACTTCAGAAACCTAATAGAGCTCAACTGTAGAAAGTTCAAGATATATTCTAAAGTTAGTGAGGTTTGAGAAGATTTGTAGCTCGGGTTGAGGTTCTGGATATGAGTTTGCTCATCGAGCTAGAAGGTTCATTTTCAGATGTTTCGTCACCATACTAGGTAACATCTTCAGTGAGCATCCGGATGAAGCGCTGGTGGTGTAGTCCACTTTCAATTTATATGTTTGAGTTTCCTTGGGTTGATGATGTCATTTCCTCTGGTAACGTCAATTCCTGATATTTTTCACAGAGAAGATAAAAACATTGTTCTCCTACCTACAGACAAAGGACGCTTGACAGTCATTTTAAACAAACAGACTACAGTGAGAAAGTGAACACACTCTTTGTGGATACCTATACTTACCAACAGGTGGCAATAGACCCAACTCCACAACTAGAGAACTACATCACAGCCCGACTCAAAACACTTCAGAGATCTGGAGAAATAAATAAGACTGATTTCCAAAAAATGAAACCAGACGGATCCAACACATCACGCTTCTACAGATTACCCAATTTTCACAAACCAGGAGCCCCTCTCAGACCCATAGTCTTGCTACCTGGAACACCAACTTACAGACTGGTGATACATCAAAGACTAAAACACTTAGTCAAAGACTCATGCCACTCCATCCACTCCCCGCAAGAATTCCTCAAGGCCATCAAAGACACCAAGATAGAAGAGGATGAAATAATGGTCTCCGTTGATGTAACAACCCTGTTCATATCCATCAACATCAATCTGGCCAAGGAAACACCGACTACACTATTAGAAGACCCAAAGACACAAACACCAAACACCACCAACTTCATCAGCAAGGACAGTATCATCAAGCTAGTGGCCCTATGCCTTACCACCCACTTCACCTTCAACAACAAAACCTTCAGACAAACCTACGGAACACCCATGGGATCTCCGACCTCAGGGCTCTTAGCAGAGGCAGTAATGCAGAGGCTTGAACAAACAGCTCTGCCAACCACCCAACCCAAACTCCAGGTCTGCCATGTGGATGACACCTGTGTCATGTCTAAATGAAACAAATTAAATGAAACCCTGAAGACCACCAACAATACCCTTTTACTGGCACCACATTCACCAAAGAGGAGGAGGACAACAACAAACTGCCATCTCTACATGTCACCATAGAGCAAACAGCCAATGGGGAACTTCAAACCAGCGTCTACAGGAAAACAACACATACAGACCAAATACTGAACTACAGAAGCAATCATCCCAACATCTACAAGCCCTACACATGGACCGGATCTGTTCAGATGAGGAGGAACGTGACAGGCACCCGGAAATACTCAAGGATGCCCTCATAAGAACGGGGTACGATGCTCAACTCCTCGACCGCCAGTTCCGACGTGCCACAGCAAGGAACCGTAATGACCTCCTCAGGAGACAGACACATGCTGCAACTGACAGGGTACCCTTTGTTGTTCAGTACTTTCCAGGGGCTGAAAAATTACGCCATGTTCTTCGTGACCTGCAACACATTATCAATGAGGATGAGCACCTCACCAAGACCTTCCCCACACCTCCACTACTTGCCTTTAAACAACCGCCAAACCTCAAACAGATCATTGTTCGTAGCAAACTGCCCGGCTCTCAGGACAACTCCATACAACCCTGTCACGGTGGACGCTGCAAAACGTGTCAGATTGTGGACATAGATACCACTATTACGCGTGGGAACACCTCCCACCTTGTACATGGCAGGTACTCATGTGACTCAGCCAACGTTGTCTATCTTAGACGTTGCAGGCAAGGATGCCCGGAGGCATGGTACATTGGGGAAACCGAACAAAGGCTACGACAACATGAATGGGCACCGCACAACAATCAACAGACAGGAGGGTTCCCTCCCAGTTGGGGAACACTTCAGTGGTTCAGGATATTCAGACTCGGACCTTCGGGTGACCATCCTCCAAGGTGGACTTCGGGACAGGCAGCAGCGAAAAATGGCCGAGCAGAGACTGATAGCTAAGTTCGGTACCCATAGGGAGGGCCTCAACCGGGACCTTGGGTTCATGTCACATTACAGGTGACCACCATTGCACTATACACATACACACACACACACAGGCACACATATAGATTAGATTACATTACAGTGTGGAAACAGGCCCTTCGGCCCAACAAGTCCACACCGACCCTCCAAAGTGCAACCCACCCATACCCCTACATTTACCCCTTCACCTAACACTACAGGCAATTTAGCATGGCCAATTCACCTGACCTGCACATCTTTGGACTGTGGGAGGAAACCGGAGCACCCGGAGGAAACCCACGCAGACACGGGGAGAACGTGCAAACTCCACACAGTCAGTCGCCTGACACAGACACTCCTACACACAAACACACACACACATATACACAGACACTCCCATTGACACAAACTCCTTACAGACATACACACTCCCACACTCACACACCCTCTCACAGACTTAGAACCCTTTTCACTCTCTCTCACACACACACACATATACACTCTCTCTCACAGACACTCACAACCCCCACCCCAGACACACACACACACACACACACACACGTATACGTTTGTGGGGTGAATTTGTACTTGCGGAGTTAAATTGCATGAATATAAGTAAGACTGTTATCTCACGTTTTAGATTAGAGTCAGTCTAAACATTATGGGACAGACAGGGAACACAGGGGGCTAACACCTTCAACATATTTTAAAAATGTGTTGCTGGAAAAGCACAGCAGGTCAGGCAGCATCAAGGGAGCAGGAGAATCGACGTTTCGGGCATAAGCCCTTCTTCAGGAATCCTTCTCCTTTGATGCTGCCTGATCTGCTGCGCTTTTCCAGCATCACATTTTTAGGCTCTGATCTCCAGCATCTGCAGTCCTCACTTTCTCCACCTTCAACATATTGTCTAGCTATCACCAAATGTTACAGTTAACCTGAAAATGTAACTTTTAAAAAAAACAGTTTTGTGATTTACACATGAAAGAAGTGAAACTATCATGGTATTCGAACAGATGAAAGACTCAACAAACAGTCAAGGTATTTTTCAATGTATAATTTCAGTTACATCACACTGTAAACTTTTGCTATAAATTCTGTGCCTTACAATTGTGGCCTCCACAACCACCTGATGAAGGAGCAGTGCTCCGAAAGCTAGTGCTTCCAATTAAACCTGTTGGACTATAACCTGTTGGTGTTGTGTGATTTTTAGCTTTGTACATCCCAGTCCAACACAGGCATCTCCGAATCATATCTACAAATGGAGAAGCATCAGAACATTATTTTAATGAGCCACCACACATTCCACCACAGAGCAGAGGAATATCACCCATACTGTGTATTCAAAAAGAATGGGTATCCATTGAACACAGACTGCCGATTTCTCAGCAACAAACCCAAACAAGCAGACAAAACATGTCCGGAAACCCTAGCCACTCTCCCCTACATCAAAGACATCTCTGAAATGACTGCCAGACTACTCAGATCCCTTGGCATCATGGTAGCCCACAAACCAACCAACACACAAAAACAGCAGCTAATGAACTTAAAAGACCCTGTACAGACAATGAGCAAAACTAATGTCATTTACAAAATACTGTGCAAGGACTGTAACAAACACTACATTGGACAACAGGCAGAAAACTAGCCACCAGGATACATGAACACCAACTAGTCACAAAAAGACATGACCCTCTCTCACTAGTATCCTCACAGACGGATGAGGAAGGACACCACTTCGACTGGGACAACACATCCATCCTAGGACAAGCCAAACAGGGACACGCACGAGAATTCCTACAAGCATGGCATTCCAACTGGAACTCTATCAACAAACACATCGAGTTAGACCCCATCTACCACCCCCTGAGAAAAGGAACAGGAAGTGACATCACCAGCCCAAGGAACCCTAAACACATAAGTAAAAAAGCATGCCATACCACCAGTGCTCCATTTGGAGGCTCATTGATGATATTACCTAGTATGGTGACGAAACATCTGAAAATGAACCTTCCAGCTCAGCGAGCAAACCTGCATCCATATTCTAAAGTCCAGTCAGGAAACACAGGCCCTATCAGAATTGGAGGGAAAGGATATAAAGGCATCCTTCATGTGATTTGAGAAAATAGTGAGTCTGTAGCAAGGCCTACGCGACATAATAGGCTACAAAGTGAATCAGAACAGAGTACCAGATAAAAATGCACCCCTCCCTGATGTGCTGAAGCTTTTTACGCTCAGTGTGAACAGAGGTTAATGAAACAGTGTCACGTTCCCAGAGAGACCCAGACACACCTGTCCCCACAGTCACTGCTGCAGGCGTCAGATTGATCTTTTAGAGAGTAAACCGGAGGAAAGTGACTGGCCTGTGTAGACAGGCTGGTAGGAATATTTGCCGACATCTTTAACGTCTCCTTGCTATGAGACCACTGTCATCCCGGTACCTATGTAATGTGCCTTAATGACTGCCGCCCAATGGCTCTGCCCTGTGTAATCAGAAAGTGCTAGTCATGGCCCACATCAACTCCAGTCCCCCAGCCTGCCTCGATCCCCCACAATTTACTACCATCACAAAACATCCTCTGCAGACGCCATTTCCCTAGGCCTGCAGCCATCCCTGGCACATCTGGTCAACAAGGACATCTGCATCAAACCACTGCTCATCAACTACAGCTCCACCTTCAACGCTAATCCCAACCAAAGGTGATCTCCAAACTCCGAGACCTAGCTCCCAGCTCTGCAACTGGATCCGCAGCTTCCTGACTCACTGACCGCAATCAGTGAAGATAGACAACAGCAGCTCCTCCACGATAACACTCAACTCCCACAAGGATGTGTAGGCAGCCCCCTACTGTACTCCCAGTGCATGCACGACTCTGGCCAAATTTCATCCGAATGCCATCTCCAGGTTTGCTGATGACCCCACCGTTGTAAGCCGGGTATCAGACAGTGATGAGTCAGAATACAAGAAGGAGATAGAATGCTAGGCATTGTGGTGTAATGGTAACAATCTCTCCCTCAATATCGGCAAAACCAAAGGACTGATCATTGACTTCAGGAAGAAAGGAGGAGGTCATGCCCCTATCTCCATGAACGGAGCTGAGGTGGACTGGGTCGAGATCATCAAGTTCCTCGGAGTGATGATAACCGATAATCTGTCCTTGTCCTCCTACGTGGATGTGATGGTCAAGAAGGCACAACAACACCACCTCTACTTCCTCAGGAGGCTTAGGAAATTCGGCATGTCCTCACCAACCTTTACAGATGGCCTGTAGAAAGCATTCTATCTGGGTTCATCACTACTTGGTTCAGCAACTGCTCTGCCCAGGGCCATAAGACTAGATGTAGATTACTTACAGTGTGGAAACAGGCCCTTCGGCCCAATACGTCCACACCGACGCCCAACCCACCCAGACCTATTCCCCTACACCTAACACTATGGCCAATTCACCTAACCTGCATATTTTTGGAATGTGGGAGGAAACCGGAGCACCCGGAGGAAACCCACGCAGACACGGGGAGAATGTGCAAACTCCACACAGTCAGTCGCCTGAGGTGGGAATTGAAGCCGGGTCTCTGGCGCTGGGAGGCAGCAGTGCTCACCACTGTGCCACCCATAATAAACTAAAGAAGATTGTGAACACAGAGTCTAGATTAGAGCGGTGCTGGAAAAGTACAGCAGGTCAGGCAGCATCCGAAGAGCAGAAAAATCAATGTTTCAGACAAAAGCCCTTCATCAGGAATGGAGGCAGGGAGCCTCTAGGGTGGGGAGAAGTTGTGAACACAACCCAGTCCATCACACAAACCATCCTTCCATCATTTGACTGCATTTAGATTTCTCGCTGCTCATCATCATCATCATCAGAGACCCCTCCCACCCCAGTTACGAACTATGATAGGACTATCTGTAAAGCTGAGGTTAGCTCTGGAAGCGTAGAGTGTTGATGGTTTCCAGGTTATAATCTGCACCTTGGGTACAAAACTAAAGACATGAGGAGCATGTAATCAGCAATCACTTTAGACAGATCCCAACACACTCTCAAAACAATGGTTACAGATGATTGTCATTAATAATCAAACAATTGGGACAAAGGGTCTATGTTTTTAGAGAGATTCACAGCAGCACGTGAAATAGCACGAGAGAGTTAAAAACAGCTGACAGGTGACAATGAAAGTCTGGGCAGATAGACATTCAGCAGTGAGAGTGATCAGACTGCGAGATGAAGGGTCAATATTGTAACCTTGGTCAGGGTGAGCCTCTGAAAGTCAGGATGAGTGGACCATACAAAGCAGTGAGGAGAGTAAATACAGTGATAGTTCTAATAAATATTGCTGATCGTGGAAGGGGAATCGGTTTTGTCACATAAATGTGTTGGAAAGGTATCAGTGTAAGGAAATCAATTTTATTTCAAAACCTGGTCAATAGATTCTTTTATTAGAAACCTGATGGCAATGTGATATTTATTTGGTTGCCTTGGTAACTCCTCCCCCAGCCCCAATGAAAACAAAACAAACTCACACACTGCAGGAATGTATAAATATCAAAGGCTGCAATGTCGCAGTGTTGAGCCAAGGGAACGTGCATCCCCGTTTCAATTTGCTCTGCAGAGAAGGATCAGACGGAAAGAGGGAACCTTAACTCGGACAGCGAGGCCTGTGCTCGGACAGCGAGGCCTGTGCTCGGACAGCGAGGCCTATGCTCGGACAGCGAGGCCTGTGCTCGGACAGTGAGGCCTGTGCTCGTGCAGTGAGGCCTGTGTCCAGACAGCGAGGCCTGTGTCCAGACAGCGAGGCCTGTGCTCGGACAGCGAGGCCTGTGCTCGTACAGCGAGGCCTGTGCTCGGACAGCGAGGCCGGTGCTCGGACAGCGAGGCCGGTGCTCGGACAGCGAGGCCTGTGCTCGGACAGCGAGGCCTGTGCTCGGACAGCGAGACCGGTGCTCGGACAGTGAGGCCGGTGCTCGGACAGTGAGGCCTGTATCCAAACAGTGAGGCCTGTGCTCGTGCAGTGAGGCCTGTGCTCGTGCAGTGAGGCCTGCGCTCGGACAGCGAGGCCTGTGCTCAGACAGCGAAGCCTGTGCTCGGACAGCGAGGCCGGTGCTCGGACAGCGAGGCCGGTGCTCGGACAGCGAGGCCCGCGCACGGACAGCGAGACCGGTGCTCGGACAGCGAGGCCTGTGCTCAGACAGCGAAGCCTGTGCTCGGACAGTGAAGCCTGTGCTCGGACAGTGAGGCCTCTGCTCGGACAGTGAGGCCTGTGTCCAAACAGTGAGGCCTCTGCTCGGACAGTGAGGCCTGTGCTCGGACAGTGAGGCCTGTATCCAAACAGTGAGGCCTGTGCTCGGACAGTGAGGCCTTTGCTCAGACAGTGAGGCCTGTATCCAGACAGTGAGGCCTGTATCCAGACAGTGAGGCCTGTGCTCAGACAGCTAGGCCTGTGCTCGGACAGTGAGGCCTGTGTCCAAACTGTGTGGCCTGTGCTCGGACAGCGAGGCCTGTGCTCGGACAGTGAGGCCTGTGTCCAGACACTGAGGCCTGTGCTCGGACAGTGAGGCCTGTGCTCGGACAGTGAGGCCTGCGCTCGGACAGTGAGGCCTGCGCTCGGACAGTGAGGCCTGTGTGCAGAGAGTGAGGCCTGTGTGCAGAGAGTGAGGCCTGTGCTCAGACAACGAGGCCTGTGCTCAGACAGCGAGGCCTGTGCTCGGACAGTGAGGCCTGTGTCCAAACAGTGAGGCCTGTGCCCGGACAGTGAGGCCTGTGCTCGGACAGCGAGGCCTGTGCTCGGACAGCGAGGCCTGTGCTCAGACAGCGAGGCCTGTGCTCGGACAGTGAGGCCTGTGTCCAAACAGTGAGGCCTGCGCTCGGACAGCGAGGCCTGTGCTCAGACAGCGAAGCCTGTGCTCGGACAGCAAAGCCTGTGCTCGGACAGTGAGGCCTCTGCTCGGACAGTGAGGTCTGTGTCCAAACAGTGAGGCCTGTGCTCGGACAGTGAGGCCTGTATCCAAACAGTGAGGCCTGTATCCAAACAGTGAGGCCTGTATCCAGACAGTGAGGCCTGTGCTCAGACAGCTAGGCCTGTGCTCGGACAGTGAGGCCCGTGTCCAAACAGTGTGGCCTGTGCTCGGACAGGGAGGCCTGTGCTCAGACAGCGAGGCCTGTGCTCGGACAGTGAGGCCCGCGCACGGACAGCGAGACCGGTGCTCGGACAGTGAGGCCGGTGCTCGGACAGTGAGGCCTGTATCCAAACAGTGAGGCCTGTGCTCGTGCAGTGAGGCCTGCGCTCGGACAGCGAGGCCTGTGCTCCTGCGCTCGGACAGTGAGGCCTGCGCTCGGACAGTGAGGCCTGCGCTCGGACAGTGAGGCCTGCGCTCGGACAGTGAGGCCTGCGCTCGGACAGTGAGGCCTGCGCTCGGACAGTGAGGCCTGCGCTCGGACAGTGAGGCCTGCGCTCGGACAGTGAGGCCTGCGCTCGGACAGTGAGGCCTGCGCTCGGACAGTGAGGCCTGCGCTCGGACAGTGAGGCCTGCGCTCGGACAGTGAGGCCTGCGCTCGGACAGTGAGGCCTGTGCTCGGACAGTGAGGCCTGCGCTCGGACAGTGAGGCCTGCGCTCGGACAGTGAGGCCTGTGTGCAGAGAGTGAGGCCTGTGCTCAGACAGCGAGGCCTGTGCTCGGACAGTGAGGCCTCTGCTCGGACAGTGAGGTCTGTGTCCAAACAGTGAGGCCTGTGCTCGGACAGTGAGGCCTGTATCCAAACAGTGAGGCCTGTATCCAAACAGTGAGGCCTGTATCCAGACAGTGAGGCCTGTGCTCAGACAGCTAGGCCTGTGCTCGGACAGTGAGGCCTGTGTCCAAACAGTGTGGCCTGTGCTCAGACAGCGAGGCCTGTGCTCAGACAGTGAGGCCTGTGTCCAGACACTGAGGCCTGTGCTCGGACAGTGAGGCCTGTGTGCAGACAGCGAGGCCTGTGTGCAGACAGCGAGGCCTGTGCTCAGACAGCGAGGCCTGTGTCCAAACAGTGAGGCCAGTGCTCGGACAGCGAGGCCTGTGCTCGGACAGCGAGGCCTGTGCTCGGACAGTGAGGCCTGTGTCCAAACAGTGAGGCCTGTGCTCGGACAGTGAGGCCTGTGCTCGGACAGTGAGGCCCGTGCTCGGACAGTGAGGCCCGCGCTCGGACAGTGAGGCCCGCGCTCGGACAGTGAGGCCCGCGCTCGGACAGTGAGACCTGTGTCCAGACAGTGAGGCCTGTGTCCAGACAGAGAGGCCTGTGCTCAGACAGTGAGGCCTGTGCCCGGAGAGTGAGGCCTGTGCTCAGACCGTGAGGCCCGTGCCCGGACAGTGAGGCCTGTGTCCAAACAGTGAGACCTGCACTCGGACAGTGAGGCCTGTGTCCAAACAGTGAGACCTGCACTCGGACAGTGAGGCCTGTGCTCGGACAGCGAGGCCTGTGCTCAGACAGCGAGGCCTGTGCTCAGACAGCGAGGCCTGTGCTCGGATAGTGAGGCCTGTGCTCGGACAGTGAGGCCTGTGTCCAAACAGTGAGGCCTGTGTCCAAACAGTGAGGCCTGTGCTCAGACAGTGAGGCCTGTGCTCGGACAGTGAGGCCTGTGCTCGGACAGCGAGGCCTGTGCTCGGACAGCGAGGCCTGTGCTCGGACAGCGAGGCCTGTGCTCAGACAGCGAGGCCTGTGCTCGGATAGTGAGGCCTGTGCTCGGACAGTGAGGCCTGTGTCCAGACAGTGAGGCCTGTGCTCAGACAGTGAGGCCTGTGCTCGGACAGTGAGGCCTGTGCTCGGACAGTGAGGCCGGTGCTCGGACAGTGAGGCCGGTGCTCGGACAGTGAGGCCGGTGCTCGGACAGTGAAGACCGTGCCCGGAGAGTGAGGCCCGTGCACGGACAGTGAGGCCCGTGCACGGATAGTGAGGCCCGTGCACGGACAGTGAGGCCTGTGCACAGACAGTGAGACCTGCACTCGGACAGTGAGGCCTGTGCTCAGACAGCGAGGCCTCTGCTGGGACAATGAGGCCTTTGCTCGGACAGTGAGGCCTGTGTCCAAACAGCGAGGCCTGTGCTCGGACAGCGAGGCCTGTGCTCAGCCAGCGAAGCCTGTGCTCGGAAAGTGAGACCTGTGTCCAAACAGTGAGGCCTGTGCTCGGACAGTGAGGCCTGTGGTCAGACAGTGAGGCCTATGCACGGACAGTGAGGCCTGTGCTCAGACACTGAGGCCTGTGCTCGGTCAGCGAGACCGGTGCTTGGACAGCGAGACTTGTGCTCGGACATTGAGACCTGCGCTCAGACAGTGTTGTCTGCGCTTGGACACTGAGGCCTGTGCCCGGACACTGAGGCCTGTGCTCGGACAGTTTGGCCTGACCTTGGACAGTGTTGCCAGTGCCCGGATAGAGAGGCCTGCGCTCAGACAGTGAGGCCTGGGCTCAGACAGTGAGGCCTGCGCTAATACAGTGAGGCCTGTGCTCGGACAGTGAGGCCTGTGCTCGTATAGTGAGTCCTGCGCTCAGACAATAAGGTCTGTACTCAGACAGTGAGGCCTGTGCTCGGGCAGTGAAGCCTGTGCCCAGACAGTGAGGCCTGTGCTAGGACAGTGAGGCCTGTGCACGGACGGTGAGGCCTGTGCTCGGACGGTGAAGCCTGTGCTCGGACAGTGAAGCCTGTGCTCGGACAGTGAGGCCTGTGCTCGGACAGTGAAGCCTGTGCTCGGACAGTGAGGCCTGTGCTCGGACAGTGAGGCCTGTGCACGGACAGTGAGGCCTGTGCACAGACAGTGAGGCCTGTGCTCGGACAGCGGGCCTGTGCTCGGACAGCGAGACTGGTGCTCAGACAGTGAGACCTGCACTCGGACAGTGAGGCCTGTGCTCAGACAGCGAGGCCTCTGCTGGGACAATGAGGCCTTTGCTCGGACAGTGAGGCCTGTGTCCAAACAGCGAGGCCTGTGCTCGGACAGCGAGGCCTGTGCTCAGCCAGCGAAGCCTGTGCTCGGAAAGTGAGGCCTGTGCTCAGACAGTGTGAGGCCTGTGCTCGGACAGTGAGGCCTGTGCCCGCACAGTGAGGCCTGTGTCCGCACACTGAGGCCTGTGTCCAAACAGTGAGGCCCGCGCCCGGACAGTGAGGCCTGCGCCCGGACAGTGAGGCCCGCGCATGGACAGTGAGGCCTGCGCGTGGATAGTGAGGTGTGTGTGCGGACAGTGAGGCCTGTGCTCAGACAGTGTGAGGCCTGTGCTCGGACAGTGAGGCCTGTGCCCGCACAGTGAGGCCTGTGTCCGCACACTGAGGCCTGTGTCCAAACAGTGAGGCCCGCGCCCGGACAGTGAGGCCTGCGCCCGGACAGTGAGGCCCGCGCATGGACAGTGAGGCCTGCGCGTGGATAGTGAGGTGTGTGTGCGGACAGTGAGGCCTGTGCTCAGACAGTGTGAGGCCTGTGCTCGGACAGTGAGGCCTGTGCCCGCACAGTGAGGCCTGTGTCCGCACACTGAGGCCTGTGTCCAAACAGTGAGGCCCGCGCCCGGACAGTGAGGCCTGCGCCCGGACAGTGAGGCCCGCGCATGGACAGTGAGGCCTGCGCGTGGATAGTGAGGTGTGTGTGCGGACAGTGAGGCCTGTGCTCAGACAGTGTGAGGCCTGTGCTCGGACAGTGAGGCCTGTGCCCGCACAGTGAGGCCTGTGTCCGCACACTGAGGCCTGTGTCCAAACAGTGAGGCCCGCGCCCGGACAGTGAGGCCTGCGCCCGGACAGTGAGGCCCGCGCATGGACAGTGAGGCCTGCGCGTGGATAGTGAGGTGTGTGTGCGGACAGTGAGGCCTGTGCTCAGACAGTGTGAGGCCTGTGCTCGGACAGTGAGGCCTGTGCCCGCACAGTGAGGCCTGTGTCCGCACACTGAGGCCTGTGTCCAAACAGTGAGGCCCGCGCCCGGACAGTGAGGCCTGCGCCCGGACAGTGAGGCCCGCGCATGGACAGTGAGGCCTGCGCGTGGATAGTGAGGTGTGTGTGCGGACAGTGAGGCCTGTGCTCAGACAGTGTGAGGCCTGTGCTCGGACAGTGAGGCCTGTGCCCGCACAGTGAGGCCTGTGTCCGCACACTGAGGCCTGTGTCCAAACAGTGAGGCCCGCGCCCGGACAGTGAGGCCTGCGCCCGGACAGTGAGGCCCGCGCATGGACAGTGAGGCCTGCGCGTGGATAGTGAGGTGTGTGTGCGGACAGTGAGGCCTGTGCTCAGACAGTGTGAGGCCTGTGCTCGGACAGTGAGGCCTGTGCCCGCACAGTGAGGCCTGTGTCCGCACACTGAGGCCTGTGTCCAAACAGTGAGGCCCGCGCCCGGACAGTGAGGCCTGCGCCCGGACAGTGAGGCCCGCGCATGGACAGTGAGGCCTGCGCGTGGATAGTGAGGTGTGTGTGCGGACAGTGAGGCCTGTGCTCAGACAGTGTGAGGCCTGTGCTCGGACAGTGAGGCCTGTGCCCGCACAGTGAGGCCTGTGTCCGCACACTGAGGCCTGTGTCCAAACAGTGAGGCCCGCGCCCGGACAGTGAGGCCTGCGCCCGGACAGTGAGGCCCGCGCATGGACAGTGAGGCCTGCGCGTGGATAGTGAGGTGTGTGTGCGGACAGTGAGGCCTGTGCTCAGACAGTGTGAGGCCTGTGCTCGGACAGTGAGGCCTGTGCCCGCACAGTGAGGCCTGTGTCCGCACACTGAGGCCTGTGTCCAAACAGTGAGGCCCGCGCCCGGACAGTGAGGCCTGCGCCCGGACAGTGAGGCCCGCGCATGGACAGTGAGGCCTGCGCGTGGATAGTGAGGTGTGTGTGCGGACAGTGAGGCCTGTGCTCAGACAGTGTGAGGCCTGTGCTCGGACAGTGAGGCCTGTGCCCGCACAGTGAGGCCTGTGTCCGCACACTGAGGCCTGTGTCCAAACAGTGAGGCCCGCGCCCGGACAGTGAGGCCTGCGCCCGGACAGTGAGGCCCGCGCATGGACAGTGAGGCCTGCGCGTGGATAGTGAGGTGTGTGTGCGGACAGTGAGGCCTGTGCTCAGACAGTGTGAGGCCTGTGCTCGGACAGTGAGGCCTGTGCCCGCACAGTGAGGCCTGTGTCCGCACACTGAGGCCTGTGTCCAAACAGTGAGGCCCGCGCCCGGACAGTGAGGCCTGCGCCCGGACAGTGAGGCCCGCGCATGGACAGTGAGGCCTGCGCGTGGATAGTGAGGTGTGTGTGCGGACAGTGAGGCCTGTGCTCAGACAGTGTGAGGCCTGTGCTCGGACAGTGAGGCCTGTGCCCGCACAGTGAGGCCTGTGTCCGCACACTGAGGCCTGTGTCCAAACAGTGAGGCCCGCGCCCGGACAGTGAGGCCTGCGCCCGGACAGTGAGGCCCGCGCATGGACAGTGAGGCCTGCGCGTGGATAGTGAGGTGTGTGTGCGGACAGTGAGGCCTGTGCTCAGACAGTGTGAGGCCTGTGCTCGGACAGTGAGGCCTGTGCCCGCACAGTGAGGCCTGTGTCCGCACACTGAGGCCTGTGTCCAAACAGTGAGGCCCGCGCCCGGACAGTGAGGCCTGCGCCCGGACAGTGAGGCCCGCGCATGGACAGTGAGGCCTGCGCGTGGATAGTGAGGTGTGTGTGCGGACAGTGAGGCCTGTGCTCAGACAGTGTGAGGCCTGTGCTCGGACAGTGAGGCCTGTGCCCGCACAGTGAGGCCTGTGTCCGCACACTGAGGCCTGTGTCCAAACAGTGAGGCCCGCGCCCGGACAGTGAGGCCTGCGCCCGGACAGTGAGGCCCGCGCATGGACAGTGAGGCCTGCGCGTGGATAGTGAGGTGTGTGTGCGGACAGTGAGGCCTGTGCTCAGACAGTGTGAGGCCTGTGCTCGGACAGTGAGGCCTGTGCCCGCACAGTGAGGCCTGTGTCCGCACACTGAGGCCTGTGTCCAAACAGTGAGGCCCGCGCCCGGACAGTGAGGCCTGCGCCCGGACAGTGAGGCCCGCGCATGGACAGTGAGGCCTGCGCGTGGATAGTGAGGTGTGTGTGCGGACAGTGAGGCGCCCGTGTCCAGACAGTGAGGCCTGTGCTCGGACAGTGAGGCCTGTGCTCGGACAGTGAGGCCTGTGCTCGGACAGTGAGGCCTGTGCCCGCACAGTGAGGCCTGTGTCCGCACACTGAGGCCTGTGTCCAAACAGTGAGGCCCGCGCCCGGACAGTGAGGCCTGCGCCCGGACAGTGAGGCCCGCGCATGGACAGTGAGGCCCGCGCATGGACAGTGAGGCCTGCGCGTGGATAGTGAGGTGTGTGTGCGGACAGTGAGGCCTGTGCTCAGACAGTGTGAGGCCTGTGCTCGGACAGTGAGGCCTGAGCTTGGACAGTGAAGCCTGTGCCTGGACAGCGAGGCCTGTGCTCCAACAGTGAGGCTTGTGCCCAGACAGTGAGGCCTGTGCCCAGACAGTGAGGCCTGTGCCCAGACAGTGAGGCATGTACTTGGACAGTGTGGCCAAGTACATCAGTGAGGCCTGCGCTCATCAGTGAGGACTGCGCTCGGACAGTGAGGCCTGCGCTCAGACAGTGAGGCCTGTGCTCGGACAGTGAAGCATGTACTTGGACAGTGTGGCCTGTGCTTGCACAGTGAGAATACTCTCAGACAGTGAGGCCTATGCTCGGAAACTGAGGCCTGTGCTCAGACATTGAGGCAAGTGCTCAGACATTGAGGCCTGTGCTCAGACAGTGAGGCCTGTGCCCGGACAGTGAGGCTGTGCTCGGACAGTGAGGCCTGTGCTCGGACAGTGAGGCCTGTGCTCGGACATTGTGACCTGCGCTCGGACAGTGAGGCCTGTGCCCGGAGAGTGAGACCTGCGCTCAGACAGTGAGGCCTGTGCTCAGACAGTGAGGCCTGTGCTCGGATAGTGAGGTATGTACTTGGACAGTGAGGCCTCTGCTCGGGCAGTGAAGCCTGTGCTCGGACAGTGAAGCCTGTGCCCAGACAGTGAGGCCAGTGCACGGACGGTGAGGCCTGTGCTCGGACAGTGAGGCCTGTGCCCAGACAGTGAGGCCTGTGCTAGGACAGTGAGGCCTGTGCCCAGACAGTGAGGCCTGTGCCCAGACAGTGAGGCCTGTGCCCAGACAGTGAAGCCTGTGCTAGGACAGTGAGGCCTGTGCCCAGACAGTGAGGCCTGTGCCCAGACAGTGAGGCCTGTGCCCGGACAGTGAGGCCTGCGGTCAGACAGTGTGGCCTGTGCGCGGACAGTGCGGCCTGCGCTCGGACATTGAGGCCTGTGCACGGACAGTGAGGCCTGTGCACGGACAGTGAGGCCTGTGCTCGGACATTGAGACCTGCGCTTAGACAGTGTGGCCTGCGCTTGGACAGTGTTGTTTGCGCTTAGACACTGAGGCCTGTGCCCGGACACTGAGGCCTGTGCTCGAACACTGAGGCCTGTGCTCGGACAGTATGGCCTGGGCTCAGACAGTGAGGCCTGTGCTCGGACAGTGAGGCCTGTGCTCGGACAGTGAGGCCTGTGCCCTGACAGTGAGGCCTGTGCTAGGACGGTGAGGCCTGTGCTAGGACGGTGAGGCCTGTGCACGGACGGTGAGGCCTGTGCACGGACGGTGAGGCCTGTGTTCGGACAGTGAGGCCTGTGTTCGGACAGTGAGGCCTGTGTTCGGACAGTGAAGCCTGTGTTCGGACACTGAGGCCTGTGCTCGAACACTGAGGCCTGTGCTCGGACAGTGAGGCCTGTGCATGGACAGTGAGGCCTGTGCACGGACAGTGAGGCCTGTGTTCGGACAGTGAAGCCTGTGTTCGGACGGTGAGGCCTGTGTTCCGACAGTGAGGCCTGTGTTCGGACAGTGAGGCCTGTGTTCGGACAGTGAAGCCTGTGTTCGGACACTGAGGCCTGTGCTCGAACACTGAGGCCTGTGCTCGGACAGTATGGCCTGGGCTCAGACAGTGAGGCCTGTGCTCGGACAGTGAGGCCTGTGCCCAGACAGTGAGGCCTGTGCACGGACAGTGAGGCCTGTGCACGGACAGTGAGGCCTGTGTTCGGACAGTGAAGCCTGTGCTCGGACATTGAGGCTTGCATATAGACATTGAGGCCTGTGCTAGGACACTGAAGCCTGTGCCCGGACAGTGAGGCCTGTGCCCGGACAGTGAAGCCTGTGCTCGGATAGTGAAGCCTGCGCTCAGACAGTGCGGCCTGTGCTTGGACAGTGAGGCATGTGCTCGGATAGAGAGGCCTGTGCTCGGATAGAGAGGCCTGTGTCCGGACAGTGAGGCCTGCGCTCGGACAGTGTGGCCTGCGCTCAGACAGTGAGGCCTGTGCCCAGAGATTGAGGCATGTGCTCGGACAGGGAGGCCTGTGCTCGGACAGGGAGGCCTGTGCTCGGACAGTGGGACCTGTGCCTGGACAGTGAGGTCTGCGCTTGGACAGTGAGGCCTGTGCTCAGACAGTGAGGCCTGTGATCGGACAGTGAGGCCTGCGCTCGGACAGTGAGGCCTGCGCTCGGACAGTGAGGCCTGTGCTCGAACACTGAGGCCTGTGCTCGGACAGTATGGTCTGGGCTCAGACAGTGAGGCCTGTGCTCGGACAGTGAGGCCTGCGCTCGGACAGTGAGGCCTGCGCTCGGACAGTGAGGCCTGTGCTCGAACACTGAGGCCAATGCTCGGACAGTATGGTCTGGGCTCAGACAGTGAGGCCTGTGCTAGGACAGTGAGGCCTGTGCTAGGACAGTGAGGCCTGTGCACGGACGGTGAGGCCTGTGCACGGACGGTGAGGCCTGTGCACGGACGGTGAGGCCTGTGCTCGGACGGTGAGGCCTGTGCTCGGACGGTGAGGCCTGTGCTCGGACAGTGAGGCCTGTGTTCGGACATTGAGGCTTGCACTTAGACATTGAGGCCTCTGCTAGGACACTGAGGCCTGTGCCCGGACAGTGAGGCCTGTGCCCGGACAGTGAGGCCTGTGCACGGACAGGGAGGCTAGTGCTCGGACAGGGAGGCTAGTGCTCGGACAGTGAGGCCTATGCTCGGATAGAGAGGCCTGTGTCCGGACAGTGAGGCCTGCGCTCGGACAGTGTGGCCTGCGCTCAGACAGTGAGGCCTGTGCCCAGAGATTGAGGCCTGTGCTCGGACAGTGAGGCCTGTGCTCGGACAGGGAGGCTAGTGCTCGGACAGTGAGGCCTGTGCTCGGACTGGGAGGCCTGCGCTCGGACAGTGTGGCCTGTGCTCAGACAGTGAGGCCTGCGCTCATACAGTGAGGCCTGTGCTCGGACAGTGAGGCCTGTGCTCGGATAGTGAGGCCTGTGCTGAGACAGTAAGGCCTGTGCCTGGACAGTGAGGTCTGCGCTTGGACAGTGAGGCCTGTGCTCGGACAGTGAGGCCTGTGCTCGGACAGTGAGGCCTGTGCTCGGATGGAGAGGCCTGTGTCCGGACAGTGAGGTCTGCGTTCGGACAGTGTGGCCTGTGCTTGGACAGTGCGGCCTGCGCTCAGACAGTGTGGTCTGTGCCCAGAGACTGAGGCCTGTGCTCGGACAGTGAGGCCTGCGCCCGGACAGGGAGGCCTGCGCCCGGACAGTGTGGCCTGTGCTCAGACAGTGTGGCCTGTGCTCAGACAGTGAGGCCTGTGCTCGGACAGTGAGGCCTGCGCTCAGACAGTGAGGCCTGCGCTCAGACAGTGTGGCCTGCGCTCAGACAGTGAGGCCTGCGCTCGGACAGTGAGGCCTGCGCTCGGACAGTGAGGCCTGCGCTCGGACAGTGAGGCCTGTGCTCGGACAGTGAGGCTTGTGCTCGGATAGTGAGGCATGTACTTTGACAGTGAGGCCTGTGCGAGGACAGTGTGACCTGTGCCCGGACAGTGAGGCCTGCGCCCGGACAGGGAGGCCTGCGCCCGGACAGTGTGGCCTGTGCTCAGACAGTGAGGCCTGCGCTCAGACAGTGAGGCCTGCGCTCAGACAGTGAGGCCTGCGCTCAGACAGTGTGGCCTGTGCCCAGAGAGTGAGGCCTGTGCCCAGAGAGTGAGGCCTGTGCCCAGAGAGTGAGGCCTGTGCTTAGACAGTGAGGCCTGCGCTCGGACAGTGAGGCCTGTCTCGGATAGAGAGGTCTGTGCTCAGACAGTGAGGCCTGTGCTCGGACAGTGAGGCCTGTGCTCGGACAGTGAGGCCTGTGCTCGGATAGTGAGGCCTGTGCTCAGACAGTGAAGCCTGTGCCTGGACAGTGAAGTCTGCGCTCGGACAGTGTGGCTTGTGCTCTGACAGTGAGGCCTGTGCTTGGACAGTGCGGCCTGCGCTCAGACAGTGTGGCCTGTGCCCAGAGATTGAGGCCTGTGCTCGGACAGTGAGGCCTGTGCTCGGACAGGGAGGCCTGCGCTCGGACAGGGAGGCCTGCGCTCGGACAGGGAGGCCTGCGCTCGGACAGTGTGGCCTGTGCTCAGACAGTGTGGCCTGTGCTTAGACAGTGAGGCCTGTGCTCAGACAGTGCGGCCTGTGCTCGGACAGTGCGGCCTGCGCTCAGACAGTGTGGCCTGTGCCCAGAGATTGAGGCCTGTGCTCAGACAGTGAGGCCTGTGCCCAGAGATTGAGGCCTGTGCTCGGTCAGTGAGGCCTGTGCTTGGACAGTGTGGCCTGTGCCCCTACACTGAGGCCTGTGCCCCTACACTGAGGCCTGTGCCCCTACACTGAGGCCTGTGCTTGGCCAGTGCTGTTTGAGAGTCTCACCTGAAGTCGAATCTCTTTCTCCACCTCCTTCCTCTTTTCCTCCTTCTCCAGTTCCACATCATGTTTCTGACGGTGGTTGGTGGATTCATCACGTTCCCTCCACACGTCTGTCAGAAAAACACACAATTTAAACTGCATCAACAGCCCGCCATTGTCACTGACACATCACATAAAGCAACCCTTCACTCCCCTTTCAGGTCAGACTGACTCCAGAACATTCTTACAAAAGATTCCACTCTCCCCCTGACTCTGACAACATACTCCCTACACCCCAACAACCAATAAGACAGGACATCACCAGCATCAGTACTCAGTGTGAGCACACTGACAGACTCACTACAGACACACTGACCATCTCACTACAGTCACACACAGACACACACACCCACACACAGACAGACACACCCTCCCAAACACACAGACAAACCCACCCA
>NW_025214071.1:0-2187 GCF_004010195.1 Chiloscyllium plagiosum | reverse complement strand
CACACACACAGACACACACACACACACAGACACACCCACACACACATAGACACACACACACAGACAGACACACACACACAGACACACAGATACACATACACAGACACACACACACACACACACACACACACACAGACACACACACACACACAGACACAGACACACACACACACACAGACACACACACACACACACATACAATCTCACTCTGAGTTCCTTGCCTGTATAGATCTTGTTGCCCTCGATGATTTCTGGTAAGAAGTAGGAAAATCCCTCAGGTTTCGGCTGGAGTTAGAGACAGGAAGAGAACCATAAACATTAACATTTCCACAATCGCAATTCCTCTCTTGTCCAAACCATGCAGGCCAATGTGCACTTGTCCATGTTATACTCTGTGCTCACCCTGGAGTATGGTGTGCTGAGTCTTACAGATGCAGCACAGTGTATTGATGCCTGTCATATACAGCGTGCTGTCCTGTACGTGAGACACCATTACCATGGTGGACCCAATCCCTGGTGTACTCTCCCACCAACCACACTGCAACCTTTCCTCATGCTCCAACAACTAATGTTCCCAATTTGGTTTCTAGCAATGACTGTCCAGGTGAATTAAAGACAAAACATTGACTTTTTGTTTATTTTTGGGACTATTCAAATTCTGTACAATACAATGAAATTAATTATTTAAAGTGATTTAAAGACAAAGTGTACAACGACAGATCATTAATAAGCAGCAGGCTGTTGGGTCCTGGAGGGTGTTGAGCTTCTTGAGTGTTGTTGGGGCTGCCCCTGTCCAGGCCAGTGGGGAGTATTCCCTCACCCTCCTGACTTGTGCCTTGTAGATGGTGGACAGGCTTTGGGGAGTCAGGAGGGGAGTTAGTATTCCTAGTCTCTGACCTGCTCTTGTAGCCGCTGTGTTTATGTGATGTGTCCATTAAGATTCCGGTCAATGGTTATCTCCAGGATGTTGATAGTGGGGGATTCAGTGATGGTAACACCATTGAATGTCATGGGGCGGTGGTTAGATTGTCCCTTATTGGTGATGGTTATTGCCTGGCATTGTCTGGCAAACGTTACTTGTCACTTGTCAACCCAAGCCTGAATATTGTCCAGATGTTGTTGCATTTAGGTATGGACTGCTTCAGTGTCTGAGGAGTTGCGAATGGTGCTCAACATTGTGCCATCATTGGCGACTATCTCCAGTTCCGACTTTAAGATGGAGGGAAGGTCATTGACGAAGCAGCTGAAGATGTTTGGTTCAGTCGATAAAGTACAGTGTACTGTCCTGTGGTGTACAGTGTAATGTCCTGTGGAGTGCAGTGTACTGTCCTGTGGTGTACAGTGTAATGTCCTGTGGAGTGCAGTGTAATGTCCTGTGGTGTACAGTGTAATGTCCTGTGGAGTGCAGTGTATTGTCCTGTGGTGTACAGTGTACAGTCTTGTGGTGTGCAGTGTATTGTCCTGTGGTGTACAGTGTACAGTCTTGTGGTGTGCAGTGTAATGTCCTGTGGTGTACAGTGTACTGTCCTGTGGAGTGCAGTGTACTGTCCTGTGGTGTACAGTGTAATATCCTGTGGAGTGCAGTGTATTGTCCTCTGGAGTGCAGTGTATTGTCCTGTGGTGTACAGTGTACAGTCTTGTGGTGTGCAGTGTAATGTCCTGTGGTGTACAGTGTATTGTCCTGTGGTGTACAGTGTACTGTCCTGTGCTGTACAGTGTATTGTCCTGTGGTGTACAGTGTAATGTCCTGTGGTGTACAGTGTATTTTCCTGTGGTGTACAGTGTATTATCCTGTGGTGTGCAGTGTATTGTCCTGTGGTGTACAGTGTAATATTCTGTGGTGTGCAGTGTAATGTCTTGTGGTGTACAGTGTATTGTCCTGTGGTGTGCAGTGTATTGGCCTGTGGTGTGCAGTGTATTGTCCTGTGGTGTGCAGTGTACTGTCCTGTAATGTACAGTGTAATGTCCTGTGGTGTGCAGTGTATTGTCCTGTGGTGTGCAGTGTAATATTCTGTGGTGTGCAGTGTAATATCCTGTGGTGTACAGTGTATTGTCCTGTGCTGTACAGTGTAATATCCTGTGGTGCGCAGTGTAATGTCCTGTGGTGTACAGTGTATTGTCCTGTGGTGTACAGTGTACTGTCCTGTGGTGAAAAGTGTACTGTCCTGTGGTGTGCAGTGTAATGTC
>NW_025214070.1:22864-38836 GCF_004010195.1 Chiloscyllium plagiosum | reverse complement strand
GTGGGCAGCTAGGGATGTGATTGCTGGGCCTCTTGCTGAGATATTTGTGTCATCGATAGTCATGGGTGAGGTGCCGGAAGACTGGAAGTTGGCTAATGTGGTGCCACAATTTAAGAAAGGTGGTAAGGACAAGCCAGGGAACTACAGACCAGTGAGCCTGACCTCGGTGGTGGGCAAGTTGTTGGAGGGAATCCTAAGGGACAAGATATACATGTATTTGGAAAGGCAAGGACTGATTCGGGATAGTCAACATGGCTTTGTGAATGGGAAATCATGTCTCACAAACTTGATTGAGTTTTTCGAAGAAGTAACAAAGAGGATTGATGGGGCAGAGTGATAGACATGATCTATATGGATTTCAGTAAGGCATTCGACAAGGTTCCCCATGGGTGACTGGTTAGCAAGGTTAGATTTCACGGAATACAGGGAGAACTAGCCATTTGCATACAGAACTGGCTCAAAGAAGGCAGAGTGTGATGGAAGGTTGCTTTTCAGACTGGAGTCCTGTAACCAAAGTTCAGTGCTGGTTCCACTATTTTTTTGTCATTTATAAAAATGATTTGGATGTGAGCATAAGAGGTATAATTAGTAGGTTTGCAGATGACACCAAAATTGGAGGTGTAGTGGGCAGTGAAGAAGGTTATCTCAGATTACAACAGGATCTTGATCAGGTGGGCCAATGGGCTGAGGAGTGGCAGATGGAGCTTAATTTAGATAAAATGTGAGGTGCTGCATTTTGGGAAAGCAAATCATAGCAGGACTTATATACTTAATGGTAAGGTCCTAGGGAGTGTTGCTGAACAAAGACATCTTGGAGTGCAGGTTCATAGCTCCTTGAAAGTGGAGTCACGGGTAGATAGGATAGTGGAGAAGGCATATGATATGCTTTTCTTTATTGGTCAGAGTATTGAGTACAGGAGCTGGGAGGTCATATTGCAACTGTACAGGACATTGGTTAGGCCACTGTTGGAATATTGCGTGCAATTCTGGCCTCCCTCCTGTCGGAAGGATGTCATGAAACTTGAATTGGGGATGCCGGTGTTGTACTGGAGTGTACAAAGTTAAAAATCAAACAACACCAGGTTATAATCCAACAGGTTTAATTGGAAGCACACAATCACCTGATGAAGGAGTGTCGCTCCGAAAGCTAGTGTGCTTCCAATTAAACCTGTTGGACTATAACCTGGTGTTGTGTGATTTTTAACTATGAAACTTGAAAGGGTTCAGAAAAGATTTACAAGAATGTGCCAGGGTTGGAGGATTTGAGCTGGGGCTGTTTTCCCTGGAGCATCGGAGGCTGAAGGTGATCGAATAGTGATTAAAAAATCATGAGGGGCATAGGTAGGGTAAATAGGCAAAGTCTTTCCCTGGGGTGGGGGAGTCCAGAACTAGAGGACATAGGTTTAGGGTGATGGATCGGCGCAACATCGAGGGCCCAAGGGCCTGTACTGCGCTGTATTCTTCTATGTTCTATGTTCTATGTTCTAAAATCATGAGGGGCATAGGTAGGGTAAATAGGCAAAGTCTTTCCCTGGGGTGGGGGTGTCCAGAACTAGAGGACATAGGTTTAGGGTGAGAGGGGAAAGATATAAAAGAGACCTAAGGTGCAACTTTTTCTCACAGGATGGGTTTGGAGGGATATGGGCCGGGCGCTGGCAGGTGGGACTGTATTGGGTTGGGATACCTGGTTGGCATGGAAGGGTTGGACCAAAGAGTCTGTTTCCAAGCTTTACATCTCTATGACTCTGAGTGTGCAGGTACTCAGTATGGATGTGAAACAAACTGGGAGGAGTGTGCAGTGAGTCAGTATCGCTGCATCACAGACTGGGAGGAGTGTGCAGTGAGTCAGTATCGCTGCATTACAGACTGGGAGGAGTGTGCAGTGAGTCAGTATCGCTGCATCACAGACTGGGAGGAGTGTGCAGTGAGTCAGTATCACTGTAACAGACTGAGAGGAGTGTGCAGTGAGTCAGTATCACTGTAACAGACTGGGTGGATTGTGCAGTGGGTCAGTATCACTGCGTCACAGACTGGGAGGAGTGTGCAGTGAGTCAGTATCACTGTAATAGACTGGGTGGAGTGTGCAGTGAGTCAGTATCACTGCGTCACAGACTGGGAGGAGTGTGCAGTGAGTCAGTATCACTGTAACAGACTGGGTGGAGTGTGCAGTGAGTCAGTATCACTGTAACAGACTGGGAGGAATGTGCAGTGAGTCAGTATCGCTGCGTCACAGACTGGGAGGAGTGTGCAGTGAGTTAGTATCACTGTAATAGACTGGGAGGAGTGTGCAGTGGGTCAGTATCACTGTAACAGACTGGGAGGAGTGTGCAGTGAGTCAGTATCACTGTAACAGACTGGGAGGAGTGTGCAGAGGGTCAGTATCACAGTAACAGACTGGGAGGAGTGTGCAGTGAGTCAGTATCACTGTAACAGACTGGGAGGAGTGTGCAGTGAGTCAGTATCACTGCGTCACAGACTGAGAGGAGTGTGCAGTGGGTCAGTATCACTGCGTCACAGACTGGGAGGAGTGTGCAGTGAGTCAGTATCACTGCATCACAGACTGGGAGGAGACTGTGTAACAGACTGGGAGGATTGTGCAGTGAGTCAGTATCTGCATCACAGACTGGGAGGAGTGTGCAGTGAGTCAGTATCACTGCATCACAGACTGGGAGGAGTGTGCAGTGAGTCAGTATCACTGTAACAGACTGGGAGGAGTGTGCAGAGAGTCGGTGTCATTGTGAAATAGACTGGGTGGAGTGTGCAGTGGGTCAGTATTGCTGTGTAACTGACTGGGAGGAGTGTGCAGTGAGTTCGTATCACTGCGTCACAGACTGGGAGGAGTGTGCAGTGAGTCAGTATCACTGTAACAGACTGGGAGGAGTGTGCAGTGAGTCAGTATCACTGTAACAGACTGGGAGAGTGTGCAGTGAGTCAGTATCGCTGCGTCACAGACTGGGAGGAGTGTGCAGTGAGTCAGTATCACTGATATTTTGTGTGGAAGTACAGAACAGAAAGAGAAAGAAGTCATCGTGGGAAGCATCTTTCGGCTCCCAAAGCATTGCCTCACTGTTGGAATATGGATTCATGTAAGAGGGGCAGTACAGTTATCATTTTAATTTTGAAGGAGGGCTCGTGCCCGAAACATCGATTCTTCTATTCCTTGGATGCTGCCTGACCTGCTGCGCTTTTTCCAGCAACACATTTTCAGCATTTTAATTATCTGGACCAATCAGACGACCAAGCGTAATATGGAAATTCAATCTTAAGGATGAAACAGCAATGCATTTCGAAAAGCTAATCAATGTCAACATGGCTTTTTGAAAGGGAAATCACATTTGATAAATTTGCTGGAGATCTTTAAGGATAAAACAAGCAGAGTTGATAAAGGGCTGCTAGTAGATGTAGTGCATTGGATTTCCAGAAGGCATTTGATAAGATACAACAGTAACAAAAAGATGACCTTTGTGAAACTTAATCCTAATCCTATTCCCACTTCAGTTCCATGAGGAACTGTTTCTTTATTTTTATTTCCTTTTCTTTACCCCCACACTACCGCCTAACTGCGGTAGTGCTTTTTTTTTCCCCCCAGCACCCATGTTGTGTGTGTGCAGGTGTGAGACACAGTGAAAGACACAAGGTGCACAAATCTTTATTCAAACTTCCACCACCAGTAAGAAAGGAAATGCTTGAGTGGCCAGTGACAAGCAGTGCCCTTCACATCAAAGGGCAGTGCTGTGTGATCAAACAGTGAAGGGGAGGGCAGGGATTAAATCAAAATAGAGTTGGAGGGGGAAATAATGTACTCCACTGGAACTGTTTCTTTAAGCTGTATGTTCTGCAAACTACATGGTGACAGGTTCTTTTTAATCTAGTAACCTGTAATGAGGTTGGATTAATAAGAGACCGCGTAGTTAAGGATCCTCTACAAGGTAGTGATCATAAAACAGCAAAGTTTCAAATTTAGTTTAATCAAGAGCATCCCAGGTCTCAAACCAATGTTCTCAACCTAAGTAAGGGTAATTGCATAGGTATGAAGAAGATTGGCATCTAAAGCAGTCTGGAAAACAGACTCTGAGGAAGATATTTATGTAGCTATTTCACAACACACAACAAAAAGTTATCCCAGTTTAAAAGGACTCGATGAGAGGGACAAACCACTTATAGTATCCAATCCAATTTGGCAGCACAGTGGCTCAGTGGTTAGCACTGCTGCCTCACAGCGCCAGGGACCCAGGTTCAATTCCAGCCTCTGGTGACTGTCTGTGTGGAGTTTGCACATTCTCCCTGTGTCTGCTTGGGTTTCCTCCCACAGTCCAAAAGTGTACAGGTTAGGTGAATTGGCCATGCTAAATTTCCCAAAGTGTTCAGGAATGTGAAGGTGCATTAGTCAGGGATAAATGTAGAGTATTGGGTTTGGGTGGGAGACTCTTTTGGAGGGTCGGTGTGGACTTGTCAGGCCAAAGGGCTTGCTTCCACACTGTAGGGATTCTAAGATCTATTTTACTCTAGTTGTCCCCTCTGCCTGGGGAAATCTGCATTTTGTTCTCTTAGTGTGTTGGCTAGGTGCATTATTAAGGGAAATGTAGAATTAGCGGTTAGGGGAATGGGTCTGGGTGGGATACTCTTCAGAGGGTCAGTGTGGACTTGTTGGGCTAAAAGGCCTGTTTCCATCATAGAGATTCTATGATGATTTCTATGAATCAAAAACTAAGGCATGCAAAATGCTGAAAACTAGAGGACAGAGGTTTGGGATTTTATTTTTAGGAACTGGTAGCAGATGATCAAAATGCTAATAATGAGAAAATTGTTTATTCAAGTAAATTAGTAAATAATATACGCACAAACAACAAAAACTTCAACAGCTATATATAAATAAAGGAAGTAGGGAAAATGAGTGTGTGATCCTTTTGTGATTGAGGAATTGATCATGGGGAACAGGGAATGGCAGATAATGTAAGCCAATATTTTGCATTGGTCTTCTATATAAACAGCCCAAGGATAACAGATAAGTAAGCACTAATGGGAGGAAAGGTCTTATAACAGTTTTTTAATCATGAAAGACAAGGTATTCAACAAAGTAAGGGAACTGAAGGCAGCTCACCATGGCTTGCAATCAAGAGTATGAGATTAGATTACCTACAGTATGGAAACAGGCCGTTTGGCCCAACAAGTCCACACCGACCCTCTGAAGAGCAACCCACCCAGACCAACTCCTCCACCCTACATTTACTAATGCACCTAACATTTAACATGGCCAATTCACCTGGCCTGCACATCTTTGGATTGTGGGAGGAAACCAGAGCACGCCCACACAGAAACATGGAGAATGTGTAAACACCACGCAGACAGTCGCCCAAGGTGGGAATCCAACCCAGGTCCCTGGCACTGTAAGGCTGCAGTGCTAACCACTGTGCAACCGTGTATTAAGAGATAGCTGTAGAAATAGTGATTGATCAAAATATTCCAGAACACACTGGATTCTGGACTGGTTCAGCAGATTGGGAAACTGATGGTGTGATGCCCATGTTCAAGAAAGGAAGGAGACAGAAAACAGGAAACTAAAGGTGGAATAGCCCAATGTCTGTTATTGGGAAAATGCTAGAGTGTCTATTCCTATGGAGGAAACAGCATGCATTTCGAAAAGCTTAAGGCAATCAGTGTCAACATAGCCTTCTGAAAGGGAAATCATCGTTGATAAATTTGCTGGAGAACTTTAAGGATATAACAAACAAAGTTGATAAAGGAATGCTAGTAGATGTAGTATATTGGATTTCTAGAAGCCATTTGATAAGATGACATTAACAAAAGAAAATCTTTGTAGAACTCAATCCTAATCCTATTTCCACTTCCATTCTCTGTGACTTGGTGAAAAAGATCACTGTATGCCTGTTGGGAGGTGGTTAGCTCAGTTGGCTGGATGTAAAATGGCACCAAGGATGCAGGTTCAATTCCTGTCCCAGTTAAGCTCACCATGATAGCACAGGCTGAGGAGGTGTGTTACCCTTCAAGTCAAAATTGCCATTACCGTATTTCTCTCTCATGAGCCTTTGGGACTATGGTAACTTTTCCTGAATGTCAGGAAACCTCTATCCTCATTTCATTGTGCACGCCATCCTGTTGAGGTGGTGGGGGTGGGGGTGAGGTAATTATGAAATGCAATTCACAGTAGAGCAGGCCTGAGTGGGGGAAAGGTGTGAAACCTCCAGGTGAAAAGCTACGATTCCTGCTAACCATTAAGTCCCTTTTCTTTTCCTAACTTTAACACACAGTCTGTGATTGTATTGCATGCGCTATTGTAGGTATTTTCCTCATCAACGTTGTGACACACCCTCTGGAGTTGGTAGGACTTGAATTCAGGCCATCTGGCTCAGTGGTAAGGACACCACCACAGCACAAGAGCCCTTCATCTACTAAGGTCTAAGCTTTGGTTTAATCAGCAGCACGCTCGTTTCTGACTTCAATTGCATAGTGACTGAGACTCCAGTCTGATGTGAAATGGCACTGAGAGAGCCAGGGTCAGGAAGTTCAGTTCCAGGTTTTGGGCCGAGCCTATTTGCATTTGGAGGGGAACAGTGCACTTTGTAACTCTTGCACTGGGGATTCCTGAACTTTGCACCAATTTCTATTGGCCCTGCCATGTTCAAACAGATCCCATTTTTGGTAGAACAAGGACCTTCTCCTGCAATGAGTGAGTTAGAGTAGACATAAGTATACAAAGGACAGATAGAGTCTGTCGAGCTGTCAAGGTATCCTGCTTTTTAAACACTGTGATGCAAAGTATAAACAACCCATCTTTGCCTGTGAATTTAAAAATGATTGACCCTTGCAATTTCAATAATTGGAGATGATAAAGGCAGCAAAGATGTCCTCCTTGTGTTCAGGGCTGGCAGCTGCAGGGGGCAGCAGTGATTGGAGGCAACGGCAGTGGACTTTTCAAGATGGCGGCACTGGTAAGGCAGTGCTTTGGAGAAGGGTGACCGGAGTGGGACTCTCCGTGAGATACCAACAGCCTAGTCTGGCAGCAGTGCCAAAGAGTACAGGTTGTGGGGCGAGCACGGGTTCAACACAGAATCCGGCATTGATGATAGCATCAGTGAGGTGGGCCCAGCAGTGAAGAGATGGTACTTATACAGGGTAGTTCCAACAGTGATGGTGGAGGCACAGACGCCATCTTAGTTATCCTTCTTATTCTTAAACTGTTCAAAGTGGCATCTGATCGTGCCGATTTGTTTTCACTGCACTCACATCCACCTCTTCCTCAGGAAGTTCATTTCACACGGTAACCCCTGTGTAAAAAAAAATTGCCCCCATGTCTTTTTGTAAATCTCTCTCCTCTTACTTTAAAAATATGCCCCCAGCCTTGAAATCCCCCACCCTAGGGAATAAACACCCAACGTTAACCCGATCTATGCCCCTCATGATTTTATAAACCTCTATAAGGTCAATCCTCAACCTCGTATGCTCCAGTGTTTCTGTGCTGTACGACTTGGTGGGCGGCACGGTGGCTCAGTGGTTAGCACTGCTGCCTCACAGCACCAGAGTCCCAGGTTCGATTCCAGCTTCAGGCAACTGTCTGTGTGGAGTTTGCATGTTCTTGACCGTGTCTGCGTGGGTTTCCTCTAGGTGCTCCGGTTTCCTCCCACAGTCCAAAGAGCTGCAAGCCAGGTGAATTGGCCATGTTAAATTGCCCACAGTGTTAGGTGCATTAGTCAGAGGGGAAATGGGTCTGGGTGGGTTACTCTTTAGAGGGTCGGTGTGGACTGGTTGGGCTGAGAGCCTGTTTCCACACTGTTGTGAATGTAATCTAATCTGACGCTATGATGCAGGCTGACGTTTCAGTGCAGTGCTGATGGTGTGCAGTTTTGTTGAAGGAACCAAAGCTATGAAGCATTATCTGTCTGCTCTCAAAGGGGAAGATTAAAATGCCTTGACACTATTGGAAGAAGGCCATTCTCCCTGATACTTTGGCTTGTCTCTCAAACAACATTACTAAAAACAAATTATTTGGTCAGTTAGTCCATTTCTGTTTATGTGATCTTGCTGTACCTGACTTGGCTTTGGAATTTTCTGTGTTGCAGCAACGACGACACCTCAATAAAATATCTCATTGGTCAAAGAGTATTTTGGGACACATATGGTCAAGTGATTTGAATATTAATTTGAGATTCGCATTGCCTCCTGTCACACTTGGCTGGATCCTAAGTCAGACTCAAGTTTTTCGACTGATTTTCCATGTAAGAGTCTATGGGAATACTTGCAAGAGCTCTCATGAACTTCTGAACAGGGTTACGTTTAATGGTTGAGTAATGGAGTTGGGAAGTCATGTTGAGGTTATATAAGACATTGCTGAGGCCTCTTCTGGAATATTGTGTCTGGTTCTGACCTCCCTCTTACAGGAAGGATATTATTAAGCTGGAGAGGGTTCAGAAGAGATTTACTAGGATGTTGCAGGGAATGGAGGGTTTTTGTTAGAATGAAAGGCTGCGGTTTTTTTCATTGGAGCGTTGAAGATTGAGGGGCGACCTGATAGAAGTTTATAAATAATGAGGGGTATAGATAGTTTATGGTCTTTTCCCTAGGGATGGGGGATTTTAAGATTAGGGGGCACATTTTTAAGATGAGTAGAGAGAGATTTCAAGGAGGTATGAGGGGTAAATATTTTACTCAGAGGGTGATTGGCATGTAGAATCCACTTCCTGAGAAAGTGAAAGATGTGGGTACAGTGACAATGTCTAAAAGACAGTTGGATAAGTACATGAACAGGAAAGGTTTGGAGGGATATGGGCCAGGAGCAGGCTGCTGGGACGAGTTTCGTTTGGGATTATGTTCAGCGTGGACTGGTTAGGCCAAGAGTCATGCTGCATGACTCTATGACTCCCATCAAATTAATAAATCAGAATGGTTCCAACTGAATATAGACCTTCCTCCCCACTCCCTGTCTGTTCCACACATAAAGATTTGAAAGTCTGGTTAATAAGTCATGGATAATTAACCAATGGGCAAAATCTCCCAGGGTTCTGAAGGACGTTGGCAATGGTTAGAAAGATGGCAGGATCAGGTGAGAAGTTTGAGGCCAGTCTTGACATTGGGATCAACTCTCAGCATCTTCAATGCATCACTTGGGCACTTGGCAGTGGCAAGTTGTCCAGGAACAGAGATTATTGCTTGTGAATTACCTTATTTTGGGCACATGGAGTAATAGAGATGTAAAGCATGGAAACAGACCCTTCAGTCCAACTTATTCATGCCAACCAGATATCCCAACCCAATCTATCCTACCCGCCAGCACCCGGCCCATTCCCTTCCTATTCATATACCCATCCAGGTGCCTTTTAAGTGTTGTATTTGTACCAGCCTTCACCACGTGTTCTGGCAGCTCATTCCATGCATGTACCATCCTCTGTGTGAAAAGGTTGCCCCTTAGGTCTCTTTGATATCTTTGCATCTCACCCTAAGCCCATGCCCTCTAGTTCTGGATTCCACCACCTCAGGGAAGAGACATCTGCCCTCATTATTAATAGCTTCCCATCTTACCAGTTCTGCCAAATAAACTGGGCACCAAGAATTCTCGATATGGTTACTTGGCGACCTCAGCTTACCACTTGCTCTGAAGGACCCTCATGTTGGATTCCAGGCACCAGCATCCAAGAAGGGTTACACCTGAAACGTTGACTTGTCTACCTCTTGATGCTGCCTGGCTTGCTGTGTTCTTCCAGCCTCCTGCTTATCTACCCACAGCTTAGGGCACCCAATTACTTGCACCTCAAGTCCACAGACATTGGAATACAACATGTGCCAGCCTCTAAGTTTCTTCATGGCTTCATCTCTGATCCACTTACAAGGTGTTTCAGCCCTTGCAATGACATACCTCTGGATGCCTTGGTAACTCGCATTGTAATGCACCAACCAGCTGGGAGTAACGTACCCACTGCTCATGGACTGGAACAGGCTGTATCTCTGGGCTCTTTGCTGGCAATCATAGTATTCACTCGCTCTGAGCCTACCTGGATGGTCACAGCATCCTGCCCTGTCTTTTTGCACCTTTCCTCCACAGCCAGAGATACCAGCCTCACAGTGCTGCAGTACTGCTGTGGCATTTAGTGCAGACACAAGGCTGGGAAATCTGTCAGAGCTGTTAACAGCCAAGTCATAGAGTCATACAGCATGGAAACAGACCCTTCAGTCCAACTCGTCCATGCCCACCAGATATTCTAATCTAATCTGGTCCCATTTGTCAGCACTTGCCCCATATTCCTGTAAACATTTCCTATTCATATACCCATCCAGATGCCTTGTAAATGTTGTACCACTTCCTCTGGCAGTTCATTCCATACACGCACCACCCTCTACCCGATAAGGTTGCCCCTTAGGTCCCTTTTATATCTTTCCCCTCTCACCCTAAACTTATGCCCTTCAGTTTTAGACTCCCCCACCCCAGGGAAAAGACCTTGTCTATTTATCCTATCCATGCCCCACATGACTTTATAAACCTCTATAAGGTCACTCTTCAGCCTCTGACGCTCCAGGGAAAACAGCCCCAGCCTGTTCAGCCTCTCCCTAAAGCTCAAATCCTCCAACTCTGGCCACATCCTTGTAAGTCTTTTCTAAACCCTTTCAAATTTCACCACATCCTTCCGATAGGTCTGAGGAAGACAATCTTTCGTCTATCTTTTGAAAGTCAGACCATGTCAAGATAGCAGATTTCCTTCCCTTAAAACAGGTTGATGAGCCAAATTGATGGGGGAGGAGGGGGATCTAAATGGCAATCAGCAAAGATTACACACTCAAAATAGAAGCTAAAAGGGGCTAAGTAAGTCATATAACACAGTTTACAGTGTAGTCTGCAACAATGATTGATGTGGTCGTGATAAAATAGAGTGTTTTATAATAGTCCGGTCCACACCCAAATGCTCAAACTTTATGAAAACCAATTTCACAATTCCATGTGGTGGATTTGTTCTTTTGATGTTCATATTAGACTCGTGTGAATACTGTCACACTAATGTGCAGCAGTAGTCACTCAAACCATTGTCATTCAGCCCTCATCCTATTGATAGACAGTTAATGTTAGTGACTATCGGAAGATTTTTATTCTGAGCAGGTTTTGTTATTTGTTGGAACTTCAGCCGACTTTGTTTCACTTTCTCCCAGATACAACACATTTCAATCAACGGCTGCCCTTTAGACATCTGCTGAGAAATTTGAAGATTGGTTCTGGGTTCCATTCAATTTCTCACATTTATGTTCTTGCCTTGTGTCATGTGGAGCTATAACCTTCTGGCATTTCTGAAAAATGAAACACTGGATAAAAGATAGAGGAAAAAGCAGGAGGCAGAAAAGCAGAGAGGAAGATGGGAGACAAAATGAACATTAGTTGATTTGGTGAACCTTAGTTACACCATTTAGTACCAGTGGTTTCAGTACTATAGGAGCCAAGTGCAGCAGTTAATAGAGGGGAAATGATGTTTATACCCATTTCATCTCAGCATGTTGTATGTCAATCATCATTTTGTGAAGGGTGATGGTGACTGCGACCTGTGTGGGCATTTGAAACATCCAGAGTGGGCAGATTATCTCTCCAGTGCCCATCCCATTCTGGATCAGCCACTCTCTCTAACATAGAAGTTCCTTTCACAGTGCTTTTTCAATCGTCAGAGAATCCCTGCAGTGTGGAAATGGACCATTCGGCCAATTGAGTCCACACCAACTCTCCAAAGAGCATCCCACCCATACCCACCCCACTCCCGTGACCCTATCCCTGTAACCCTGCATTTCCCATGGCTAATCCACCTAGCCCGCACATCTCCTGGGCACTGTGGGATAGTTTAGCATGGCCAATCCACCTAACCTGCACATCTTTGGACTGTGGGAGGAACCCCCATTGCAGACACAGGGAGAATGTGCAAACTTCATACAGACAGTCATCCAAAGGGTGGAACCGAACCCAGGTCCCTGGTGATGTGAGGCAGCAATGCTAATCACTGAGCCACTGTGCTGCTCCTACCTTCCAGGGGAGATGCTGTTGACCATTTGCTATTGCAGTGTTAGTGGAAGTTCTAGATTGTTTGTGTCTGATGGGAGCGGTCTTGGATATTTGGAAGGAATTGTCTACTCTGTGAAAGTTTCTGAGCATGCTACTGGGTCCCAGTTATAGGGATTATCCAGACACATTTCCACCATTGAGGTAGATCGTGATTCCCTGCCTTGGAAAAGGAGCCTTGTGCTTTGGAGACGGGATGGAAGGGAAGTGTGGGATACAATCAGGCCTACTTCCTGCAGCTGCAGATTAGTAATAGCTACAAACAGAGGCAAAGTGGGCTGTTTGAAAAGCCTTCCTCAGTTCTTGACATATTTTATTCCAGTTGCTCTACCAAATATTAGACTCTCAATTCCTCATCTCTAGCATAACCCTAACGCACCATCTATTCTCCATGGCCAGCCTATGCCAATGCATGGTTCCCACGTATTCCTTAGGCCCTCATATCCTCCATGTCAAATCATGTCACTTAGATGCTCATTGACCCAGTATACTTTCTACATAGAATCAATGAATCCTATAGTAATATTGGTGTGCACAGAATGCTTAGAAAATAGCTATTCAAAGCTTTCTTTTAAAAATTGCAACTGCAACAACCCTATGAAAGTCAATCAAGTGGACACTTCATGTATCAACAACACAAATTCTAAACATGTTGCGATTACTTTGACTGAGCGCCCAGACTCCTACCACCTTGCTGAACCTGATGCATAGAAGGGTGAATGTTCCTAGTTTGATAGCTTTATATACATTTCTTCCTATGAGGGAGTCATAGACTCATAGAGTCCTACAGCACGGAGACAGGCCCTTTGGCCCCAACTGGTCCATGCTGACCAAAATGTCCCTCCACGCTAACCCCATTTCCCTGCACTTGGCCCATATCCTTCTAATCCTTTCCTATCCATGTATTTGTCCAAATGCCTTTTAAATGTTGTTAATGTACCCGCCTCATCCACTTCCACTGGCAGCTCATTCCATATGCACACCACCCTCTGTGTAAATAAGTTGCCCCTCAGGTTCCCTTTTATTCTTTTCCCTCTAACCTGAAACTGATCTATTTGGTGACTGGCTCATTGCTAATTTATACAGACTTCAACAGGTTTTAAGCATATCACGGTATTTGCATTTGATATCAGGTCTTGCTTAACTTTTAGCTCTTCATCTGTTCCAAATTATAAACTCAAGAGCTTAACAATTGAAAACAGAGAGCTAAGTAACATACCTTGAATGATACACATAGTCAAATAATTTCATATTGCAATCATTGTCAATCTTTCTTTGGCTCATGGTCATATTTCTGCTTTTGAGTACAAACAGTTCAGGTTCAAACCATACTCCAGATAGTTCTCACACTCGAAAACCCTGAAGTAGAGTTGATTTCCCCACAGCTCTCTCACTGTGAGAGTTTTGGAATCCCACAACTAGTGTATTGTTTGAATCTTGGCAGTAAGTCTGAGGAAGAACACAAAGGTATGAACGAGAGTGGAGAGAGATTTGTTGAGAATGCTTCCAGCGAGGAGGAACCCCAGTTACATGGGAACATTGGAGAAGTTGGAACTGATCCAAGAGAAGATTGAGAGGCAAGGGTCAAAATAGTTTTGTCCTATCCCTCCCCCCACCCCCACCCCTCTTGAGACTTTCTCAAAAGCTGCTTTTTGACTTTTGGTGGTGACGTTTTGGCTTTTGGGTCCTTCCTTTCCTGTTATTTCTAACTCGTTTAATAGGTGATCACATAACCTTCTTTATTTATATTGATATATAAGAGGTTAAGACTCACACGGAAGCAGAATTAGAAGAATTCATTACTGTCTTCAGTTATACTTTTGGTGGTGACATTTTGGCTTTTGGGTCCTTCCTTTCCTGTTATTTCTAACTCGTTTAATAGGTGATCACATAACACCTTCTTTATTTATATTGATACATAAGAGGTTAAGACTCACACGGAAGCAGAATTAGAAGAATTCATTACTGTCTTCAGTTATCAACTCTTCATTGAACTTAAAGCCACAACTTAATAAAACAGCTTTCACTTCGTAGCCATCATACTACTGATGAGGGAGGGGAATGTTTAGAGAGACCTAGGTGTCCTTAAGTAAGCAAAATAAGCAAGCACATAGGTGCAGCAGGCAGTGTAAAACCAAACTGGATGTTGGCCTTCATAGCAAGGGGATTTGAGTACGGCAACAAGGATGTTCTATTGCAGTTACACAGGGCATTGGTGAGACCGTACTCAGAATGTTGTGTGCAGTTTTGATCTTATCTGAGGAAGGACGTTCTTGCTACAGAGGGAGCGTAGCAAAGGTTTATCACACTGATGGCAGGACTGATGTATGAGTGGAGACTAAGGTGGTTAGGATTGTCTTTACTGGAATTTAGAAGACAAAGGAGGTTCTCATAGAAACCTATCGATTTCTAACAGGTCTAGACAGGTGAGATGCAGGAAGGATGTTCCTGATGCTGGGTTGTAGTTTAAGGTTAAGGGGTAAACCGTTTTAGGACTGAAATGAGGAGAAATGTCTTCACCCAGAGAGTGGTGAGCCTTTGGAATTCTCTGCCACAGTCAGTGGTTGAGTCCAAAACATTGAATGTTTTCAAGAAGGCGGTAGATATAGCTCTGGTTGGTAAAGGGATGCAGTGTGTGGGGAGTCGGACATTGAGCTCTATGATTAACCGTGATCATAATGAATAGCAGAACAGGCTTGAGGGTTTGGATGACCTCCAATTGTAGCTACCTTGTGCATTTCTATGTTCCTATGTTTCTATATTTTAATTGGCTCCAGATAATAGGCATTAGCTAGCAACAAAAAGTTTTTGTCAAAAAAACAGTGACACACTTCAATGCACAAAACATCATCACCTTAAACATTTACCATCGGTGAGTGAGGTGAATGCTGGATAATTCCAAGTTTATATCTAATAGAGTTTAGATCTAATATGGTGGCAGTGGTTAGTACTGCTGCCTCACAGTGCCAGGGACCCGGGTTCAATTCCAGCCTCAGTGTGAAATTTGCACGTTCTCTCCCTGTCTGCATGGGTTTCCTCCAGGTGCTCAGGTTTCCTCCCACAGTCCAAAGATGTGCAGTTTAGGTGGATAGGCCATGGAAAATGCAGGGTTACAGAGATAGGGTGTTGGGGTTGGATGCTCTTCAGAGAGTCAGTGTGGACTTGATTGTCCGAATAGCCAGCTTCCATAATGTGGGGATTCTATGATAATACAGTCACTGTGTTTAAACGTAGCACATAGTATATACTGAAATGTTTAAAATTGCTCTCTCCTTTTTTAGACCATGTCTCCCATTTTCAGACACATGCTCTTCCCAACCGTTGCAGAACTTCCTGCAAGTTTACAGACTCACAGCAATCATACACAGATCATCTTCCCATTTTGTAGCCCCTCACTCTCCTTTGTACCCCCTCGTTTCCCTTTGTAGCCCCTCACTCCCCTTTGTAGCTCCTCACTCCCCTTTGTAGCTCCTCACTCCCCTTTGTAGCTCCTCACTCCCCTTTGTAGCTCCTCACTCCCCTTTGTAGCTCCTCACTCCCCTTTGTAGCTCCTCACTCCCCTTTGTAGCTCCTCACTCCCCTTTGTAGCTCCTCACTCCCCTTTGTAGCTCCTCACTCCCCTTTGTAGCTCCTCACTCCCCTTTGTAGCTCCTCACTCCCCTTTGTAGCTCCTCACTCCCCTTTGTAGCTCCTCACTCCCCTTTGTAGCTCCTCACTCCCCTTTGTAGCTCCTCACTCCCCTTTGTAGCTCCTCACTCCCCTTTGTAGCTCCTCACTCCCCTTTGTAGCTCCTCACTCCCCTTTGTAGCTCCTCACTCCCCTTTGTAGCTCCTCACTCCCCTTTGTAGCTCCTCACTCCCCTTTGTAGCCCCTCACTCCCCTTTTTACCCCCTCACTCCCCTTTGTACCCCTCACTCCCCTTTGTAACCCCT
>NW_025214070.1:0-2992 GCF_004010195.1 Chiloscyllium plagiosum | reverse complement strand
GCAGTACAGCATGAAGACCAGCGCTGACTTCGGCACATGAGCAGTATAACATGAACACCAGCGCTGACATTGGCACATGTGCTGTACAGCATGAACACCAGTGCTGACATTGTCACATGTGCAGTACAGCATGAACCCCAGCGCTGACATCGGCACATGTGCTGCACAGCATGAAGACCAGCGCTGACATCGGTGCATGTGCATCGGTGCATGTGCAGTACAGCATGAAGACCAGTGCTGACATTGGTGCATGTGCAGTACAGCATGAAGACCAGCGCTGACTTCGGCACATGAGCAGTATAACATGAACACCAGCGCTGACATTGGCACATGTGCTGTACAGCATGAACACCAGTGCTGACATCGTCACATGTGCAGTACAGCATGAACCCCAGCGCTGACATCGGTGCATGAGCAGTACAGCATGAAGACCAGCGCTGAGCTCGGTGCATGAGCAGTACAGCATGAACCCCAGCGCTGAGCTCGGTGCATGAGCAGTACAGCATGAACACCAGCGCTGACATCGGCACATGAGCAGTATACCCATGAAGACCAGCGCTGACATCGTCACATGTGCACTGCAGCATGAACCCCAGCGCTGACATCGGTGCATGAGCAGTACAGCATGAACACCAGCGCTGACATCGGCGCATGTGCTGTACAACATCGGCACTTGTGCAGTACAGCATAAACACCAGCGCTGACATCGGCGCATGTGCATCGGTGCATGTGCAGTACAGCATGAAGACCAGCGCTGACATCAACACATGTGCTATACAGCATGAACACCAGCGCTGACATCGGCACATGTGCATCGGTGCATGTGCAGTACAGCATGAAGACCAGCGCTGACATCAACACATGTGCTATACAGCATGAACACCAGCGCTGACATCTGTGCATGTGCATCAGTGCATGTGCAGTACAGCATGAAGACCAGCGCTGACATCGGCACATGTGCCGTATAGCATGAAGACCAGCGCTGGCATCGGTACATGAGCAGTACAGCATGAACACCAGCGTTGACATTGACACATGTGCTGTACAGCATGAGTACCAGCGCTGACATCGGCACATGTGCAGTACAGCATGAAGACCAGCGCTGACATTGGCACATGAGCAGTACAGCAGGAACACCAGTGCTGACATCGGCACATGTGCAGTACAGCATGAACACCAGCGCTGACATCGGCACATGTGCCGTACAGCATGAAGACCTGCGCTGACATCAGTGCATGAACACCAGCGCTGACATCGGCACATGTGCACTACAGTATGAACACCAGCGCTGACGTCGGCACATGAGCAGTACAGCATGAACACCAGCGCTGACATCGGCACATGTGCCGTACAGCATGAAGACCTGCGCTGACATCAGTGCATGAACACCAGCGCTGACATCGGCACATGTGCAGTACAGCTTGAAGACCAGCGCTTATAGCGGTGCATATGCAATACTGCATGAGCACAATCGCTGACATCGACTCATGTGCAGTACAGCATGAAGACCAGCGCTAACATCGGCACATGTGCTGTACAGCATGACCACCAGCGCTGACATCAGTGCATGAACACCAGCGCTGACGTCAGCACATGTGCTGTACAGCATGAAGACCAGCGCTGACTTCAGTGCATGTGCAATACGGCATGAACACCAACGCTGACAGCAGTGCATGTGCAGTACTGCATGAAGATCAGCTCTGACATCAGCACATCTGCAGTACAGCTTGAAGACCAGCGCTGACATCGGTGCATGAGCAATACAGCATGTCTCCCCTTAAAAGTTCCACCTCTTAATTGTTGATTCTATTTTTGCCACATCAGTAGCTGACTTATCTAATGCCAAAGTCAGCATGTATCAGTGCTCGTCCCCATCCTGGATAAATTGAGAAGGTTAGTGACAGGAAAAGTATATAGCTGTTTAAAAACAACCCACTAAATCCATATATGGTTGAGGGTGATCAACTGGCATTATTGCAATTCCACAATATGGGAAAATCTGAACAGAAAGGAAAGAAGGTAATGTAGGTCAAGAGCAATTGAGAGAAATTGCTGTTGATTGGACAGTACCACAGGCATTTTAACTTTCACCATGGCTTCCAGCTGATATCGACATTCCTCGAAGTTGAATGAGCACATGGCCGTACTTTACAAGATCACTGCGGCAGTGAACCAGGTTTGATTCCAGCATTAGACAACAGTCAACAGTTTGCATGTTCTGACTTTGTCTCTGTGGGTTTCTGCTGTGCTCAGATTTCCTCCCACAGTCGAAAGATATGCAGGTTAGGTGAACTGGCCATGCCCCATAGTGTCCTGGGACGATTAGGTGGCTTAACCATGAGGAATGCAGGGTTAGAGGGGTCAGGTGGATGCTCTACAGGGGTTTGGTGCAGACTCAATGGGCTGAATTCTTTCCCACTGTGGGATTTTATGATTGGGGCTGATTTGGAATCTTGGCTAAAATTTATTGATGTCTAAATTTATTGTATTCAATAAATTTAGCTTCTTCAACTAAGGTACAAAGTATGTGGGGATATGCAATGTTATCTGTAAAATCTTGTATTGGTCACAAACATTTTGGCTTTCGTTTTAGCCATATTAAACAATTGGAGTAGAAATTCAAATAGTGCTATTAGTAGAAATAGGTGTTTTTGTGTAGCACCATCAAGTGACCAGAATGGGATACTGCAAAATTCCATTTACTTGCTGAAGGAACTGCTTTGGAATCTTTTTTGATACTTAAAAATCAGCTTTACAATGGTCATTATTCCTAGATCTACACATATTGCAATAAAAACAAGTGTCTTCAAATTAAGCTTTGTAATTCCTGAATTTCTAGTTCTATCACATAATTCAAATTGGGTGTAAAGACTAAAACAAAGACCCTGTGTGGGAGGGCTCACAGCACAGGCCACTTTTGAAATATTGAGTGCAATTCTGGTCTACCTCCTAAAGGAAGGATCTTGTGAAACTTGAAAGGGTTCAGAAAATA
>NW_025214069.1:32742-38835 GCF_004010195.1 Chiloscyllium plagiosum | reverse complement strand
TTAGTGCAGCACGTTTCAGGCGTAAGGTAATTAACATGTGTCCTTAAGCTATAATGGCAATAAGTAATGCTTGACTCAAGATGCAATATGTTTGAATGATGTGGAGATCATAGTAATTTGCACATATGCCTTGTCTAGACATGGCACTTTATCATCAACATCTCTCGTGTCTATTGCTCGATTATTTATTGATGCATTTAATCAAAGGATTAATATGGACGATTTCACCGAGCAAGAACACTTGCCATTGCGTTGCAATGAAATAAATTCATAACTTTACCTGATGCATTGCAGGAAATTTGGGGAAGAGGCAACTTCTATCCTGCAATTTCGACATAATCGTTTAATTGAATCCTAGAAGGTTTCTTGAAATGTATTCCAACTATAGGAGGGGGCTACACTGCGCCTTGCATTGGCTAAATACCTGGCCATTTGATTGACTGGTCAGTGGGAATGCATTTTGGAAAGAGTGATCACAACTCCTTAGGGCTTAAGACAGCTAGGAATAAGGAACTGTCAGGACCATTTAAAAAGGTACTAAATTGGTGGACGCAAAAGTATGACAATGTTAGATGGGGGGTATGGAGCGTTAATTGAACGAAGCTGTTATTAGGCAAATCCACGTACCAATTGTTTGAAGACCTACAGATGAGAGTTCAGGATCAGTACGTTCCAATAAGGAGGAAGGTCAAGGACAGAAAGGTAAGGTACGCTTACATTATGAGTGAAACAGTGTATTTTATCTCAAGCAGAAAAGACGTATATGTAAGGTTTAGGAATATAAAATCGGACAGGAACCATGAGCAATATAATGAAAACAGGAAAGGAAAAAAAAAAAGAATTGGGAGAACATAAAATGACCTCGGCAAGTAACGTTAAAGAGAATCACAAGGCATTCTGCATATTATAAAAATGAGAGAATACCGAGTCAGACAGTAGGACCACGCAAGGATAAAGAAGGCAAATTGTTCTTCGAGGCAGGAGATGTGGATGAGATTTTTTTAAAAATGCAAAACTTTGCGTCGGTATTCACCAAGGAAAAGGATTTGGACGGAGTGCGACTCGTGTGAACCATGCGATTAGCTTGCACATTTTCTCATCAACGAAGAAGATCTGTTGTACCTCCTGAAGAGCATTTCGGTGTATAAGTCCTCAGCTCCCGCTGGTATCTAGCCCAGGTTGTTGAGTGAGGCAATAGAGAAGATTTCTGGGACCTTGATGAAGAACTTCGTATTTCTCATTCGCCAGTGGAGAAGTCGCAGAGAACGGGCAAGCAGCGAATATTGTTCCTCTGTTCAAGAAGGTAAATAGATATAATACAGAAACAATGGACCAGTGAGGCTAACATCAAAGATTGATGAACTATTAGAGCGAATTCTGAGGGACAAGATTTACACACTATTAGAAAGGCATGGTCGGGTTAGTGGCAGTCAGAATGCCTTTGTGCAGGCAGATCATGTCTTATTAGCTTGATTGAATTTTTGAGGACGTGACGAAAGTAATCGATGAGAGTAGAGCAGTCGATTGGGTTTGCATGAATTTTGGTTAGATTTTCTAAATGTTTTCTCATGGTAGGCTCAACCAGAAGGTTAAGTTTCATGGAATCCACATTGACATGGCCGCATGGATTCAGAATTAGCTTGCCCATACAAGATAGAGTGCAGTCGTGATCGTTGTTTATTCAGTATGGAGATTGCTGACTATGTGGTGCTCCGCAGTTATTCATACTGGGACATCTCCTGTTTGTCTTATGTGCAAACGACTTGGAAGAAATTGTAGATGGGTGATATGGGTGATTGAGTACTTTTTCAGATTATGCAAAGATCAGTAGATTAGTGATCCTGCAGATTGGCAAAGGATACAATGGAAGAGAGATCAGTTGAAGTTATGAGTGGAGAAATGGTAAATCGACTTTCATCTGGTTAAGTATGAGGTGCTGCCATTTTGGAGATCAAATGTGAAGAAGGAGTATGGAGTAAATGGATCTGGGGTTCAAGTCCATAGTTCCGTTCAAGTGATAATGCACGTTTTCACAGTAACATAGAAGGTATATGGAATGCTGCCTTATTTTTATGGAATGCTTGAACAAGAATCAGGATTTCATGTTGCAGCTTTATCAGACTTTGATGAGGCCACACTTAAACTAATGCATTCACGTCTGGTCGCAACGTTACAGGAGGGAGGTCAAGATATTGACGACGTTGCAGACAAGGTTTACCAGAGCAAAAAGTAGAGTTTAGAAAAGCTATATTTTCCCCCTGGAGCAGCGGAGGCTGAGGCAACGGTTGATAGAAATGGAAAAAAAGTAGCAGATACATACATGGGGTTTACGGTCAGAATCTTTCTTTTTTCCTGGAGTTAAAATGTCTGCTGCTCAGGGCATTCATTTAAGTTCAACGGGAGAAAATTGCGAAGGGAATGTTAGGGTAAGTCCATGTACTCAGAGACTGATTGGCGTCTAGAGACCGTATGAATATGCAAGGAATGGATATGCCTGGACCAAGGGCAGGCAGAAGGAATTAGTTTAGTTTGGCATCATTTTTGGCACAATAACACGGTCCTTAGGGTAAGATGGTGGGCTGTGCAGGTCTACATGCAGTGTTCCATATTATTTTGAACGTCAAGAGAATATAAACGTTTTCAAACAAAAGTGAAAGATAACACAATAGTGGTGATATTGAAAAGAGAATAGGGAGAACGATGAATTGAATATGATGTATATTAGCTCTCCATAGATGTCGGCTGTATTGTTTTCACTGTTGTCATATTAACAAATCCAGGGACAATCTAGGAAGTGGACTTTAATTAAGGTGCAAGAAATCATCACTAATCATAATCATGGATTGCAAGGAAGGTATTCGTATAGATTCTGAAGAACATGCCTTACAGTATTTGGAAAACAATTCCCGCCGCTGAAACCGAAAGGTGGGAGTGATGGCTTGGGAGAGGGATCAGGAGGGGTACGAAGATGCACAGAAAAAAAGTATGGAAATGTTTTTGGGAGTACTCAGGCAAAAGTAAAAACATAACAGATATTTGATGGGACCAATCAGCCTATCCATCTCTCTCCACAGCTTAAGTATTACCACCTTGTTCCTTACTATGTGCCACGACGGATGAAAGTAGGTGTGCCATATGCCTACTTAACTGTCATAATCACGTGCTGTTCTAACTTCATGATCTGTCAATAATTACCTAAAATTCCTCTTTTCCTCTAAGTTACTCAATGTATTCAGCAAGTAATCGCTCATCTTTTTACTTCTCCTAAAGTGCAAAACCTCACACATACCAGTGCTGAGTAACAGCTCTATGTTTTGTCCATCTGACTAATATCTCTGCATACTCTTGCAAGCTGGAGCCATAATGCCACTATTCACTAACATACCAATCGTAATGTCATCTACATATTTTAATCAATTGAACTGCTATCTGCCATACGCTTTGTGACCAGTTGCTAAATGGGTGGAAGATGCGTCTCGCCTGGCTTTCATGACTTCCATGTGCTTTTGACTTTTCAATCTCTCCACATGTGGCACCTTGCCAAAACTTCACTAAAACAGCATTGAGCTCTCTTGTCCACATACTCGATCATACATCCGAAGGATTCCAAAAAATGTATTTGGAAAAAAAAGTACAGAAGATCAGCCAGCATCCAAGGAGGAGCAGAGTCGACGTTTCAGGCAGGACACTTCATCATGACTGGGAGGGCGAAGGCAGATGAGAAATTAATAGGGAGCGCTGGGATAGCAGTAAAAGTAGGTGGGATGCTGATAGATCGATGCACATAGGATTGATTGTAATAGTTTGGTTGGGTGGGTTGCCACATATTGAATTGAGGCGTGACTGTTCTTTGACAAATGTCAAAGGTAGCTTCTTTATTCAGTCAGTCGGAAGGAAGTCGAACGCCCTGCCTGCATCATTAAGGGACCTTGCATCTTTCAGGGCATTTAAATGATCGTTGGAGGAACATATTAATGATGATGGAATAGTGTGGGTTAGATGGGCTTCAGATTGGTTTCATAGGTAACATCGAGGATCAAACGGCCTGTACTGCGTTGAGACTTTCCACCTGCTATGTGTGGAAAATGAGAGGTACACTTAAGTCAGGTCAACATGCTCGTGCCCAATCAGTGTTGGATCAAGGTAGGTTGGGGGCGGGGAGATTTTGAAACTGGTGAATTCAAGCGAGGCCGTGTAGTTTTAAGTGTCCAAGATGCAAGATGAGCTTTCTTTTTCCTCCATTTTGCAGATGGCCTTCCTTTGGAAGTGGAGGTGGCACAAAATCGAGCGTGTGGGAGAGGTCGTTTAAATGGTTGGCCACTGGAGGTGAGATGGATTTGTACTTATGGAAAAGAGATGATAAATGAATTGTTCTGCGAGTTTGCGCTCTGTCTCTGCATTGCAGAGTAGACTGCATAGAGAGCAACGGATGCAAAAAGTGAGGTTCGAGCATATGCAAGTAAATCTCTGACGGATATGGAATTGTTATCGTTCACGAACAAGCTGTTTCTCGAAAGTTGCAATAGAATGCTGGGTTTCAGCAAAAGCCTCCTTGACCCCTTTTCCCCACCAGAATCCCAATGAAGGAGTATGGAACGCTTCCAAAGCATTTACTGGACATAATATTTATTTTGAAATTTGCTCAGTATTTTTGAAGAGATAGAGGTCACAGACTTCTGGAGTTGGGTATTCCATGTTTCCTTAAGAGAGTAAAAAGTCGAGAACTTCTGGAGTTTGGAACCCTGTTTTTAAAGATATAAAAATCGACGACTTCTCATGCTGGGAACCCCGTTTTTAAAGAGATAAGAAGTCGAGAACTTCTAGAGTTTGGACCGCTCTTTCTGAGAGATAAGATGCCGAGGACTTCTGGGGTTGGGAACACCGTTTTTAAAGAGGTCAGAAGTTGAAGACTTCTGAGGTTGTGAGCACTATATTTAATAGATAGAAGTCGAGGATATCTGGGGTTGAGAACACCGCTTTTAAAGATATAAGAAGTCGAGGAAATTTGGAGTTTGGAACCAAATTTTAAAGAGATAGGAATTCGAGAGCTTTTGGGGATGGGAACTCCGTTTTCAAGATATAAGAAGTCGATGATCTTTGGGGTTTGGAACCCTGTTTTTAAGAAAGAAGAAGTCGAGGATATCTAGGGTTGGGCACACTGGATTTAAAGAGGTAAGAAGTCGAGGACTTCTGGGGTTGGGACCACCGTTTCAAATATTTGGAAATCGATGATTTCTGGTTGGGAACCCCGTTTTAAAGAGATAAAATGTCGAGGAGTTCTGGGATTGGAAACCCAGTTTTAATGCGATAAAATTCGACGACTTTTGGGGGTGGGACCACGTTTGTAAAGAGATAAGAAGTCGATGTCTTTTGGGTTTGGAAACACGGTTTGTAAAGAGATGAGCAGTCGAGGACTTCTGGGGTTGGGAACCCAGTTTTGAAAGAAAGAGAAGTCAAGGACTTCTGGAGTTGAGAACACCGTTTTTGAAAAGAGAGAAGGCCACGGACCTTCGCAGAGTAGAGAAAACAAAACGATTTGCTTGGATTGGCGTTGTATAAATTAATATCTAAATTGCTCAATGAAAAAGAACATATCGTCATATTTTATAACGAAGGTTTTGAAAATGCAGGATGGAGAGATTGGGGTTTTGGCTCATGATACAATTCGCTGATCAATATGGCTCTATATGCTGCGATTGTTTCAGTTTATCTTTTTGTTGGTATTGCTATTGTTAAGTTAATTACTGCTAAAATATTAGCTTCTATTGACAACATTAGGTTCACCCATAAAATGCTTCTTCTCCACTTGGGATGAAGATGAGGAAGAGCCATTGGCTGCCCCTAGTCCTCCACCAGAGGAGGAGAAAGTATGATAATGTTTGGCTGCCATTAAATTGGATTAATCTGATCTGTGCCCTCACATTTATAGTGTGGGCATAGAATGACCGGGGCGGGGGGGGCATGAGGATCTAAAATCTGGATTTAAGCTGTTGTCAGGAGCAAAAAATCTGTTCAAACTTTTAGTAATAACAAAAATGATTTTAATATAAGCTTGAACAGATTTGTTGCTCCTGACAACAGCTTAAATCCAGA
>NW_025214069.1:16816-30533 GCF_004010195.1 Chiloscyllium plagiosum | reverse complement strand
ATATCTCTAATTCTAGGGATGGGACCCTGTTTAGGATAGCCACTCATCCCCATGATATCGGCGATGAAGACTGGTTGCTTCATTTTCAAAAGAAGGAAAGGTCTGTAATAAGTGTGTTGTTTGCTGAGGACAATCAGGGGACTTTAGGGGCTCTGTGGATATATCGGAACAAAATCCCTTTCCTTAAAAACGTCGGTATGCCAGATATAGGCTCGGGTTTCCGAGTAGAATCTAGTTCTTTCTTTTACAGTATTGTTCGTTTAACCCTGTTTGCATTTTGCTCAACCTTAGTGAAATTTCACTTTCTAATGTCAATTTTATTTTTCATACACCCATTCACAGTCACTTCCCGGCTTTTGGGCGTTCCATCTGCTGTTCATAGGTTTATCCCCAATCACATGCAGAATTTGCTCCACTGGCCAGTAAGGTAGCTTTCCTTTCTTTAGTTATCAATGAATTAATGCAGCCATGCTTCAAATTAATCATGAGACAATGAGACAGGTCACTGACAATGTTAAAAGCAATAAAACCAAGCGATCCTGCCAACGTAACAAAATTAATATCCTATGGTTAATATCTGCGTCTTTGGATTCGGCCATTATTTGTGCATTAGATTTTTTTTAACATTTGAGTAGACAAAACCTTTCAAAGCAGCTTCAGCAGTTTCACGATTGTATACGAGCAATGTCTGGTCAGGATCACTTAAGGAATCCAATCCTGGATTTAAATGAAGGGACTAGAACCGGGTAGTTACAGTAGATTTCAAATTTGGAAACTGCAAACATTTTACATTTGCAATATTGAATATTGAATAAATGAATTTCTATTTTATTTTCATGACTTGTAAAATGTCTTAATCACTTGTTCTGTTTTCACCTCCGATTTACAGGTAACGATTATTTTAATTATTTGACTATTCATTTGTATTATCCCGAATCACGCAAACAAAATTCGTTGGCAGGATCGCTTGGTTTTATTGCTTTAAACATTGTCAGTGACCTGTCTCATTGTCTCATGATTAATTTGAAGCATGGCTGCATTAATTCATTGATAACTAAAGAAAGGAAAGCTACCTTACTGGCCAGTGGAGCAAATTCTGCATGTGATTGGGGAATAGACCTATGCACAGCAGATGGAACTCCCAAAAGCCGGGAAGTGACTGTGAATGGGTGTATGAAAAATAAAATTGACATTAGAAAGTGTAATTTCACTAAGGTTGAGGAAAATGCAAACAGGGTTAAACGAACAATACTGTAAAATAAAGAACTAGATTCTACTCAGAAACCCGAGCCTATATCTGGCATACCGACGTTTTTAAGGAAAGGGATTTTGTTCCGATATATCCAGAGTCCCTAAAGTCCCCTGATTGTCCTCAGCAAACAACACACTTATTACAGACCTTTCCTTCTTTTGAAAATGAAGCAACCAGTCTTCATCGCCGATATCATGGGGATGAGTGGCTATCCTAAACAGGGTCCCATCCCTAGAATTAGAGATATTGTCGGGAAGCACGCCCCTGATCGCAAGATCAAACCGGCTCAAATTGCTCAATATGTCCAAGGCTAATACGAATGTAAGTGCAGTGATTTTTTGGGATCAGCCTAAATACGAATGGCTTGTGTTACAAGACTGAAATATATGGCTATCTGTCTGACAGAAGTGATATGCAATTGAACAGTAATCAGGAAGCTCAATTACACTTCTTTAACACGATGTTTTCGCGATGTTTTCCGCTTCGTGTCACTGACACGATCCAGACCAACGGTACAAACCAGTCCAGAAATTTCCAGTCGCAAATAAGGTGAGTGGTGGTTTTGCATTGAGATGGGCAGAACCGGACTGAACCTTGATGCAAGTTACAGATAAAAACCAATTGCATGCAGCGCCCTCGCGATCCCAAATGCCACATGCCAGTCCTGATAGGATTCATTGGAACCAAAATATCCCCTTGGGGCAGAACCTACCTCTGGTGTCTACACGACGACTACTACTAAGCAACCATTTCCCGAGGGGAAGCCGAAAATAGGGACAGGCAGGCCCCCGCCTTTCACCGTTGTGACTGGGAACAAGACAGCAAAATTCTGCAGGGAACCTAGCTTGCCATTCCCTTAACATTTGAAATTTGTCTATTGGGAAGTGATGTGTCTTCAATGTTACCTTGGAGCTGACGTGGGTAACCGATATGCTTTCGTCCTCGCAAAAGGATAATCTACAGATATACACTGAATCCTCATTGTGCTTTTAGTATCATTCACGATTTCGGTGCCTTTTGGGAACATTGATGATATTTAATCCCGAAGGTCTAGCATAATAATAATATGGTTTTGTTCAATCAATCCAGCAACTACTAGATGTTCGGGTCATGCCAAGGAAACTGAAAACTGTTTCCAAAGTAGTGGTCAAATTGATGCAGCTGCCAAGCAGACAGCCTTACACCTCGAACTTCTTGTCACATTAAGTCCCCAGCAAAGCCCGGTGAGGCACAGCATAAGGACGGGTATGCCAGTCCTGGGTAAGATATAAAATCACTGCGAAAGCCACTGTTGAAGATCATAAACTATGGTCTGAAATAGATTACTCCCTCGATACTCAAACCAGAATGTGGATGACCACTATTGGACAAATTTGTGTTCCTTCTTTGCTGCTGTCTATTCTAATCGACTATTTTGCATACTCTTGGACAAGGGGGAAATGGTTTATACTTCATTACAATAGACACTCCACGGCCCCCAACCTCGATAGGAAGGAGCCTTCCAGGTCCTCCTCACCACCCCGATTGCTGTTAAGTTTCCTGGGGTTCTGCCTTGGTCCACATTCATCAATGTAAGGTCATTGCACAAGCCCCTCAAAAGGGGCAAGATGATGGAGATGATGGCAATTAAAGGGAACAGGGAGAGAAGAATCAGAACCAGTCTATTAGGATAGAGCTGATTTTTCCCGAATTGTAATTTTCCTTCTTATTTAGCAATGTTCCTAATCATTGCTTTAAAAATGTTTACTAGGATAAAGACCAAGCTCACTCGGCTATGTGGACTTGCCATTGCCACCATTAGTCCACAAGAAGGAACCGTCTATCCGTGTGATCCTGAATAATCAGAGACTGTGTACCATCTATGCCAAGAAGATGTCCATGTATGTCAAGAGACTGACTCCTTCAATGCCCGGAACATTGTCTAAGATGACTGTTGCAGTGGTCAACAACATCAACGGTTCTAATAATACATTTACAGAAGAAGAATCAATGGTCTTTGTCCTGTCAAGCTGTTGTATGTCAGCTTGATTTCAGTTGTACTGTGGGCGACCCTGTTAAACCTTGTCAACATTCAAATAGGTCACGCCACAAAAGCGAAAAAGGGAAATGTTATCTTTCACGAACAATCTGTTTCTTGAAAGTCACAATAGATTACTTGGTTTCGGCAAAAGCTTTTTGACGCCTTTTCCCCACCTGAATCCCTATGGAGGTGTATGGAACAATTCTAAAGCGTTTACTGGACATAATTCTTCTTTTGAATATTACTTAGTTGGGAACTCCGTGTTGTTTTTTTAAGACATAGAGGTCGAGGACTTCTGGTGTTGGGAACCCCGTTTATAAAGAGATAAGAAGTCGAGGACATCTGGAGGTGGGAACTTCTTTTTAAAGAGATAGTAGTCGAGGAATTCTGGGTTTAGAAATTCCTTTTTTTAATCGATAAGAATTGGAGGACTCCTGGGATGGCAACCCCATTTTTATAGAGATAAGAAGTCGAGAACTTCTGGGATTGTGAACACTGTTTTTAAGATAAAAGAAGTCGAGGACTTCTGTGGTTGGGAACACCGTTTTTATGGATATAAAAAGTCGACGGCAGCTTGGGTTAGGCACCCCATTTTCAAAGAGATAAGAAGCCGAGGACTTCTGATGTTGGGAACCTAGTTTTTAAAGAAATAGAAGTCGATGATTTCTGGGGTTTAGAACCACATTTTTAAAGAGATAAGAATTCGAGAACTTTTGGAGGTGGCAACCCCATTTTAAAGAGATAAGAAGCCGAGGACCCCTGGTTTTGGGAACTCCGTTTTAGTTGGGAGCCCGTTTTAATGAGATAAAAATTCGGGGACTTCTGGGTTTGAAAAACCTGTTTTTAAAGAAATAAGAATTTGATTTCTGGTTTTGGGAACACCGTTTTTAAAGAGATAAGTAGTTAACGACTTTGGGCTTTGGAACCCCATTTTTATCAGATAAGAAATCGTGAACGTCTTCGGTTCGGGAACCCAGTTTATTTAAAGAAATAGAAGTCGAGAACCTCTGTGGTTGGGAAACCCCCTCTTTTAAAGAAAGAGCGGGCAAGGACCTCTGGAGCTAGGAACACTGTTTTTAAAGAGGAATAAGGGCAGGGACCTTCTCAGAGTTAAAAAGAACGGTTTGCTTGGATTCGCATTGTCTTAATTAATACCTAAATTGCTCAATGAAACAGAAAGCATCGCGATATTTTATAACAAAAGTTTTGAAGATGCATGTAGGAGAGATTGGGGTTTTCACTCATGGAACAACTGGCTGATCAATATGGCTATATATGCTGAGATTGTTTTAGTTGGTCTTTTTGTTGGTATTACTATTGTTAAGTTCATTACTTCAAAAATATTAGATTCTATTTACAATATTGGTTCCACTCATTAAATGCTTCTTCTCCACTTCGATGAAGATAAGAAAAGCGCCATTCGCTGCATCTAGTCCCTCCACGGAGGTGGAGAAAGTATGGCAATTTTGGTTGCCATTCATTTGGATAACTCTGACCTGTGCCCTCACATTTATAGTGTGGTCATAGAATGATCAAAGGGGTGAGATGAGGTTCTAAAATCAGGATTTAAGCTGTTGTCAGGACCAACAAATCTGTGCAAGCTTTTATTAATAACTACATTGACTTTAATATAAAATAACGTAACAAATCGGCTTCAGGATTAATACTGTGCTAAAATGGCTGAACGTTGCATTTCTGCTGTACTGAGTTGGCTGAATTAAAAGATAAAGCAGACAATGCAGACTTCATAAAATGAATCATAAGACATTAACTGACCACCCTTACTAACCTTGAAATTGCAAGTATGATGCATAATGTGCATAAGACAATACTCTTTCTCAGGAAATATCATTGGATTAACCTGCTGTCCATCATGTCACCTGATTGCATTTCATTGTTTTTTCCTTTGTGCTCAAGTTTGTACTGCATTTTAAGAAACGTATAAAAATGGCTTTTTGTTCAAATTCATTTGTGCAGTTTTCTCCACTGAACACGGAAGTTATTAACTTCTTTACTGCTGGACAAACCTGTGCCCGACATCATAATAAACTGGTGAATCTGGCTGAAATAGACCCTTATTCTTTTCATCGATCTCGGAGCCGAAAGGCCCTTGCTCGGGGTCTAGATCGTCAGAATCATCCTTTGGTATTTCGTAGACAGGTGACGCTGGAAATGTGGGCACAGGTTTTGGACCACTTACAGTGGCAAGCGAAGGTGTCAAGTGTGGTGGAGGCGTTAATGGGAAGCGTGGAAATAATGAAGGACTGGTGAAGGGAACAGTTCCTGCGGAACACAAATAGAGTTGCGAAAACAAATATATTTTCGTTGTCTGTAAGTGGCGAAAATGGCGCAGGATGATGTGCTCGACCTGGGGAATGATAAGTTGGAATGTGAGGACCAGTGGGTTTATTGTTGTTTTGTTTCAGTGAACATGATTCGATGGTGGAGGTGTGGGAAGTGGATGAGACATGATTGAGGGAATTGTTAATCAGTGGCAGAGGAGGCCCTTGACAGAGGTGGACGTCGTGGATGTCTTGAAATTGATGTAGTCTTCCTGGTTGCAGATATGGATGAGAAAGAGGAATTGGCAGTAAGGAATTACGTTTTACAGAAGAGGCTTTGGATGAGAAATAGTCAAGGAAGCTGTGGGATTTGGTGCGTTTGAAATACACAAAACGTGGAACATTACAGCGCAGGACCTTCGGCCAATCGATGTCCGCCAACCTGTGGAACAAATCTGAAGCCTATCCATCGTACACTGTTCCATTTTCATCGATATGTTTATCCAAGGACAAATTAAATGCTGTGTCGCGTCCATTACTGTTGCAGGCAGGCGTTCTCACTCCCCTGCTGCTACCTGAGCAAAGACAATGCCGCGGAAATCTGTCCTAGATCACTCAGCACTCAATTTGAAACTATGTCCACTCGTGAAAGCTATCATCATCCAAGGAAAAACGGCTCTCACTGTCCACCTATCTGGCCCTCTGATTACCTTATATGTCTCAAGTAAGTCATCTCTCAAACTTCTTCTCTTTAAGGAAAATAGTGTCAAGTCCATTGGTATTTCCTGATAAGAAATTCCCTCCGTAACATATAAAATCCTACTAAATTGCCACTGAACTTTCACATTTTTCCTGCAGTGTGGTGACCTGAAAAGTATGCAATCCGCCAAATGTAGCCACATCAAAATGTTTGACAGCTCCAACATAATCATGTGCCTCCGTAACTCAGCCCCTCTACCAAGAAAAGCTAACACATCATATGCCTTTTAAACTTGCCAATCAATCTGGGTGACACCTTTCAGGGATCTATGAATATGGACATCGAGATCTCTCTGCTGACCTGCAGTTTCAAGAATCTTACCATTGGCCAGTACACGTTATTCCTGCTGCTTCTTCCAAAGTGAATCACCTTAGCCGTTTCTAAATTCATCTCAATTTATCACCGCTCATCCCAGCTCTGCAGCTTAGCAATGACTGTCCATAACGTGCAGCATTCTTCAGCACTATCCACCACTTCAACCAACTTAGTGTCATTCGCAAATTGACTAATCGTTCTATGCCCTCATCTAGGTCAGCGAGTTTTGAAAAAACTTGTGTCTTACTTTAAGATTCTGGTGAGCTCGAAGGTTCATTTTCAGACCTTTCTTCAACATGCTAGGTTACATCTTCAGTGAACTCCGAATGGAACTTCATTCGGAGGCTCGCTGGAGATGTAAACAAGTTTGCTGACGAATCGTCCGAAAACGAACCTTTCAGATCAGCGAGCAAACCTAAATCCATTCCTTATCCAGGTCATTTATAAAAATGACAAACAGCAGTCCACGCAAAACACATGCTTGTGGCAGACCACTGCTAACAGAACTCCGCGATGAACATCTCCCATCAACCATAACCGTCTGTTTTCTTTCAGCTAGCCAATTCCTGACTGAAACCGCAAAATCATCCCCAACAGCATGCCTCCGCATTTTGTGCAATAACCAACTGCGAGGAAGCTTGTCAAACTCCTTACGGAAATCCATATACAGCAGATCTTCAAACCATTCCAACTGTTTGGTTACCTTCTCAAATAACTCAATAAGTTTTTCTGAGGCACGGCTTACCCTTCACAAAACCCTGTTGGCTATCCCTAATCCCCTGTTCCTTGCGAGATGATTATGACTCCTATCTCTTGTCGCATTTTCCAACATTTTTCCCATAACCGAAGGCTTACTCATTTATATTTGACTGGAATGTCTTGACTCCCCTTCTTGAACATTTGCTACCCATCAGTCTTCTGGCATTATTCCTGTGGACAATGACAGCAGGAAGGTCAAAGCCAAAGGCTCTGCAAACTCCATCCTGGCTTCAAGGAGTATCGTGTGATAAACCCTAGACAGTCCAGTGCCGACCTGTTTTCACACTTTCCAGAATTGCTCACACCTTTTTCTTGTGATCTTAAATCCCGTCTAGTCAAATAGCCTATATCTCAGTATTCTCCTCGACACCATTGTCTTTTTCTACTGTGAGTGCTGACGAAAAGACATTCATTTCGTGTTTCTCCTATGTCCTCAGACTCCACGCACACATTCCCACTACTTTCCTTCATTAGCCATAATCATACTCTCATCATACGTTTATCCCTGATATACTGAAAGGAAGTGTAACGGTTTTCCTTGATCCTATATGCCAACGAATTATCATGTCCGCGACTGGCTGTGCTTGCTTCTTTCCTAAGACCTTTCCTAGCTAGCTTGTAACTCTCAAGTCCCCTACCTGAGCCTTCACGTCTCATCTTAACATTAGCCTTCTTCTTCCTCTTGACAAAAGATTCAACTTCTTTAGTATACCACGGCTCCGTGATCGACCACTTCCTAACAGGCACATAATTCTCAAGGACAAGCAGTAGCCGTTACTTGAATGGACACCAATATTCAATTGTTTCCATCCTTGCAGTACATTTACCCATCGTATGCAGTGTAAACCTTGCCGAATCGCATCAGAATCCCCCTTTGCCCAGCTGTGAATCTTGTCCTACGGTTAAGACCTATCCAGCTTCATCACTAAAGTGAACTTAATTGAATTCTGCTTACTATCACCAAACGTCTCATCTACCTCCAAATTTAACACCAGGACGTGTTCATTCCTCACTACCAAATCCGATGTGGCCTCACTCCTTGTTGTCCTGTCAACATACTCTGTCAGGAAACCCTCCTGCACACATTGGACAAAAACTGACCCATCTCGTACTATAGGACTTCCAGTCATTATTTGCAAAGTTAAAGCCCCCCCCCCCTCCCCCATAACAACTACCCTGTTACTCTCGTTCTTTCCCAGTATCACTTTTACTGCCCGTTCCTCTACATCTCTGGAGCTATTCAGAGGCCAGAGAAAACTCCCAATAGGATAACCTTTCATTGCATGTTTCAAACATCAGCTCATACTAACTCAGTAAACGCATCCTCAAAAGTCCTTTCTACTACTGTAATACTGTCCTGGACGACCAAGTCCACACATGTCCCTTTTTATTAACTGTCTTTCTGCTCTTACTCAAACATGTGTTGAGTGTTAGTGCTCGTGTTGAGCTACTTGCCAGAGAGGGAAAGATCCCAGAAGGGAAATGATGTTACGGGGCTGGTCCTGGTGAATTCGAAGAAGTGTGGAAGGTGTTGCTGAAGTGGATGAACTGTTGGGGTTGCTCTTGGGAACATGAAGCTGAACCGATATCATTATCATCTAAGCAACGAAAAGCTGGGGGATGATGCTGATGTTTTTGTGGGTGAATTCATTGTAACGAGAACAGGTGGAGACAATCTATCGACAGGTGCTATCAGTTTTGTGGATTTTGTATAACAGGTCGAGTAGAACGATGGGGGTTTGGAGAACTGTGATGTTGTAGGCTGTGGATGGAAGATCACCTGAGATAATAGGGTTGTGGATGTTTTGGGAAATGGTAATTTGGTGATGGGATGTATAGTCATGGTCAGGAAGATGTTAGGAGGAGAGTTCCGTGAGTTGCCATCTGGCTTCAGCAAGGAGACCTCAGTGCTTCCTGCTGCCACTGCATCCTTTTGTCTGCTCTTTTCGAGATGAAATTCGGTTTGGATTAAAGGGAGTGGAGGGCAATGCGTTGCGAGGTCAGCTGAGTTGAGTTGGTGAGGGGCCAATAGATTGAAATAACGGCATCTGGAGATGAAGTGGTCGAGGGAGTTTTGGAGGCCAAGACATCGTGTCCAAGAAGACTTGATTTCTTGGAGGCGTAAAGAGGCCTTCAGCTATTGGGTGGGAGTCTCGACCAAAAAGCTCGGCAACAGAAGGAGTTCAATATCTCATCATGTGTGAAATTCATTGAAATGTGGCGGAGTGAAATGAAAGTGAGTCTTTGCTGAGGATTGACCATTCTCCAACGTGAGAGAAGTGTCTTGAGCAATGTTAATCGCCTTACAGGACATGGGGCTGCGGCCACGTCTTGAGCTTAATCTGGGAGTGGGGTGTACACTGGCTCTGAAGTGAGACTGTGCGTGGGAGAGGCCATGTGCTCAGTGGTATTATTAGCAGTCACACTGTCGGTGGTGTCTGTGGGGGCAGTGTTATTGACTGCATCGGCAGAACTGGCATAGGCAGAGGATGCAAGGCTCAAAATTCCATGTGGGCACCATTCGTGCAAGTTCTGGCGGCAGCCACGGAAGCAAACATAACGTTATCAAAGAAAATCGTGGGGATCTTGTTGGTGGCAGCCGTGAGATTGGAAGTTGTTGGTGGCATTCGCAAAGGTGGCAGCAGCGGGAGAAGCACTAGCTAATTTGGCCCTGGAAGTGATGTCATTGACTGCGCTGACTGGAGCAGCCACTTTGTTAATGGTGTCCAATGGATTCCTTGGGCGACCAGGAATGGTGTCTGGATTGATGGACGAGTCCTGGGTTTGGAGGTAACTGATGGATTTTTCGTTCCTACACTCTTTGATTTCTGATCAGCTGGAGAAAATATTTTGTCGAGAGTGAAGAAATATAAGGGTTTTTGCAAATCTGCGAGAGAGTGGACCTGAGGTGATACAGGGCTTTATGCAGATAAAGTAGGTCATGGCTCATGATTGTGAGTGTGAAGCCGGGATGTGGAGGGAGAACAGTTTCTGTAGGCTCTAGATTCCCCAAAGTAGCGGTTGTCTTGATTTGATCCATATTGACACAATGTGAATATTGTCTAGACTCCATGGGAATGATCCATTTCCGTAGACACGTGATGAGGAAGAACACATGGGTGTAGTAAATGATTTTTTCAGGATGTGGATGAACAAATTGAGGATAGAGTGATAACTAAAGTGATTACAGTTGGAAAGAAGCTCAGTGAGATCCCTTTGGAAAGAAAATGAAAATTTCTTCAAGGACGCATCCTTGGAAGAGGCTTAGTCAAACGATTTACAGTGTAGAGGAGATGTTGAGGACTGCAGATGCAGGAGAGTCAGAATCGAACTGAGTAGCTTCGCCAACTATTTCAGAATGCAGTTTGGAATCATTTGCGTTGCTCTGGGTTTGAAGGCACGTGTTGGATTGCCGAGGTGAGGATTTGGATCTTTTTCCTGAAAGAGGCGAGTAGTGGAAATCACTAAATTAATACGAGCTCTCAAGTTAGGAATGAGTCTATGGAGGTGGACAGCATTATTGAGAGTTTTTTTTGGTGTTTTGATATTTAACTATTGTGATCCGAATTTGATAATTGAGCCTCCCTCGTCAATACATTACATCACATCAGGGATCTGCTTCTTAAAAATTAAATCAAAAATAAGCTCAAGTATGTTGTAACCCGGGTAATCCATGATGTATAAATTCGTGGTTCTCAATATATATCACCTGAGAGTCTATTGTATTAAGATTGGCAACTGATAAATAGGCCCATCAGTTTACACTTTGAATGCATTCACGAATTGTCAATATCCATAAAACATATTATGTCGCTGTAGCTGTTTTTTATGCCCCTGAAAAATGGTTATACTTTTCAACTTAATTTAAAGCTGTGTGCGCGCTGCTTCTCACTCTGTGTCTGATACTGTCGCAGACTGATTTAGCTGTTACTGTTACGCGAATAGCAGAAACATGCTGAGTGTAGCAATCTGGATTACAACCCATTATTCCAATTATTGTGTTTGCACGCATATTTATTTACTAATGAGAGTGGTAGAAATGATCTGGGAGATTATATTTTACTGGGAGTATTTGTACCTGTCGGCACTTGGCGATTACAATGAAAAGCCAGATCCCAAAGTCCCAAAGTCCATGAATTACTGCAAAAACATAACAGTGTATAAACGTATGGAGTGTAGAAAACAAAACTGAATGAAATATGAGGATTCACCAGTCTGTTTAGTATAGAATTAAAAACAGTGTGTGACAAGCTGGAATGACTCAGTTTTCTTGTTAATACAGCAAACGCAATTGCAAAAATAAACAGAGTCATAGAATCCCAGACATGAACAGCACAGAAACAGAGACTCTGGTCCAAAATGTACATGAAAAAGCTGCCCCTTATATTACTTTTACATATTTTCCTTTACACAAATTAACCTATGCCCTAGAAGTCTGGACTCTCCTATCCCATGGGGAAAAAGTCATCGTCTAAATACACTACACATTCCGCTCATAACATTATAGACCACTATGAAGTCACTGGTCCGACGCTCTTCAGCCTATACATCCTCTCCTTATAGTTCAAACCCTCCAATCCTGGTGACGAAAATTATGGGCTTAAATATTGGTCATGATTTGGAGATGCCGGTGTTGGCCTGGGGTGTACAAAGTTAAAAATCACACAACACCAGATTATAGTGCAACAGGTTTAATTGAAGTATGCTAGCTTTCGGAGCGTCGTTTCTTCATCAGGTGATCACCTGATGAAGATGCGACGCTCCGAAAGCTAGTATACTTCCAATTAAACCTATTGGACTATAATCTGGTGTTGTGTGATTTTTAACTTTAAATACTGATGCACGAAACGTGAGTTCGATTTTGTGCGAGACGAACACCAGACAGGAGAGATTGGGTAATTTCACTTTGCGATGATTTACCTCTTTTATTATGGGGCTAGCAGTGTAGCGAAATGCTTAACGAGTGAATTAGAGGCTGAAATATTCTAAATAGTGTAGATGAGCAATAATATTGCAGAATAAACATTATGTCAAAGAATGGAATCAGTGCAGGAGATGAGAAGTACAGCCTGTTAGGAGAAGGTATATAATACAAACGTAAGAAATATTTAACAAAAATCAGTTTCACCAGGTTATTAAAAAGAATGATAATTAACTAAATCTGAATACTTGTGACATTCAAAAGCAATCAGCTGAAATGAGTGAAAATAGGAAAAAAAGGTACTCTCCGTACAACATAAAATAAACAAAGTTCTTCGTTGACATTAGTTGCGGCATGAATATTAAAGAGTAGAGACATTTTGGAAGGAATGTAAGTTTGGGGAAGGTATCCATTAATTTATGACCATATTTGATCAAATTATAGCTCAGAACTAATTTCGTAGAACTAGTCTTGGCTGGAGATGAATCATAACAAATGAAATAAGTGACTTGTGAGAGTGAATTATAAGAGTTATGTTGTACCCATATGATCAGAAGAAGTATGCTCAGTCATTTAAATACCCCACAATTTTTTAGTTTCAACAAATTTGTCTGTAACTCGACTCAATTCTAAACTGGGGGTTTGAGATGTTTTATAGTTCTTTCTGATAAAAATGTCAGCTGCAAGACTAATGCAACAAATATTCCAGCATCTGCGGAAGAAGAAACAAAGCAAATTGTTGAGCCTACGATGGCCTGCGTTGGAAAAGTTCCAAAAAAGAGTAATGTCGACCTTTTATGTTTGTCCTGTATATTGAGTTTGTTTTTTCCTTCGGCTTTTTATTTGTAACTCTTGTGAATACCTTCATTGGTGTGATTTGGATTTGTTTTATCTTCTGTTTAAAACTCTGCAGTAAAATTATCTATCTTTCAGATCCTTGCTGTTAGTAAACAGATAGTAATTCTGTTTCGATTTTACACAGTCATTTTTCAATGTATTTGTTTACAAGTCTGCCTTTGCCTCGAAAACATGATCTGTTCTTTCTTACGGTCAGGGGGTAGTCGAGGAATGGTTGACGTTTTCCTTTGGTTCTAATATGAGTGTATTGGAGATTATTTCTTCTTTTACTTTGTGCTGAGACATTTCATCAAACAGTCAAGTCATTGCTACCTCTTGTCCTCAGCACATTGACCATGTAAGATTTGAGCTTCGTTTCACTCACGAGCTCTTACTTACAGAGATTTCGTTCCCACCAATCTTGGTTATCAACTTACAATTCTGTGAATTTACTTCACATTAACTAATATCTGAGAAGAGTTTATTTTAATGTCTCATAATTTTTCCAAAGACATCTGTTTAATGTTGACGTCTGTAAATGTGTTTGAAATTTCCGTTTAAATTTCACAGT